>NC_035447.2:169233707-169391440 GCF_002127325.2 Helianthus annuus | reverse complement strand
CTCGTCTAATTCGTTTATTTGACAAAATCGATTTTTACCGGCATTTTCCAAATCTAAGTTTACGTTTTTTATTGCCCAGTAGGCTTTGTGAGCTATTTCTACTGGCAAGTGACAGCTTTTTCCATAGACGAGTTTATATGGGGTTGTGCCTATAGTGGTTTTATAAGCAGTTCGAAAAGCCCATAAAGCGTCGTCTAATTTATCGGCCCATTCTTTTTTATTTATTCCTACGGTTTTTTCAAGTATTCGCTTTAAACCTCGATTAGTCACTTCGGCTTGCCCATTTGTTTGAGGATGATATGTTGTTGAGACCCGGTGATAGACCCCATACCTTGTTAATATTTTTTCGAGTTGATGATTGCAAAAATGGGTACCTCTATCACTTATCAAAGCTTTTGGTGTCCCGAAACGAGAGAACAGCTTTTTCAGAAATTTTACTACTACTCTTCCATCATTTGTTGGAAGAGCCTCGGCCTCTGCCCATTTAGACAAGTAATCGACTGCCACAAGTATATATTTGTTTCCCTTTGAAGGTGGGAAAGGTCCCATGAAATCGAGTCCCCACACATCAAAGATTTCACAGACGAGAATGCCATTTTGAGGCATTTCGTTTTTGGAAGAAATATTACCTGATCTTTGGCATGCATCACATGTCTTTACAAGGTTTTGTGCATCCTTGTAAATGGTCGGCCAGTAAAATCCTGAATCAAATACCTTTCGTGCGGTACTTGCGGCACCATGATGTCCTCCGTATGGACCTTCATGACAATGATGGAGAATTCTTCGTGCTTCATTACCATAGACACACCTTCGGATGAGCTGGTCGGCACACATTTTGAAAAGATAGGGGTCTTCCCAAAAGTAATGCTTTACATCAGCAAAGAATTTCTTTCTTTGATGATGTGGCCATCCTTTGGTGACTACACCGCTAGCTAAGAAATTAGCGTAGTCGGCATACCATGGTTCTTGTCTACTCTCCATCATTTCCAAGGATTCCGTGGGAAATTTCTCGTTGATTTGCTCGTCCCTGGTTGTCTCCAAAGCTGGGTCTTCTAAGCGTGAGAGATGATCTGCAGCAGTGTTTTCTGCTCCTCTTTTGTCCTTGATTTCAATGTCGAATTCTTGGAGGAGTAGAATCCATCTTATCAAACGGGGTTTTGCGTCTTGCTTCTTGAAGAGGTACCTGATGGCTGCATGGTCTGTATAGACTATTGTTTTAGAAAGAACAAGATAAGAACGAAATTTATCAAAAGCAAACACCACCGCTAGTAATTCTTTTTCTGTAGTTGTATAATTTTCTTGCGCATCATTAAGAGTTTTACTAGCATAATAAATTGGGTGGAAATGTTTTTCTTTTCTTTGTCCCAAGACTGCTCCAACAGCGAAGTCACTTGCATCGCACATGATTTCGAAAGGAAATTTCCAATCTGGCGCTATCATGATAGGTGCATTGACTAGCATTTCCTTGAGGGTTAGAAATGCTTGATTGCATTCCTTGTCAAAGATGAAGGGTGCATCTTTTTCAAGTAATTTTGTTAGAGGCCTTGAAATTTTTGAAAAGTCTTTGATAAACCTTCTATAAAATCCGGCATGTCCTAGGAAACTTCTGATTGCTCGCACGGAGGATGGAGGAGGTAATCGAGAAATAGTCTCTATTTTTGCTCGATCAACTTCCATTCCTTCGCTTGAGATTTTGTGACCGAGTACTATTCCCTCTGTTACCATGAAATGGCATTTTTCCCAGTTAAGGGCGAGGTTAGTTTCCTCACATCGGGATAGCATTCGTTCAAGATTATCGAGGCATTGGTCATATGAGTCTCCAAAGATGGAAAAGTCATCCATGAAGACTTCCATTGTCTTTTCGATCATATCATGGAAAATGGCGACCATACAACGTTGGAATGTTGCAGGCGCATTACATAGACCGAATGGCATGCGTCGATATGCAAAAGTTCCGTAGGGACATGTGAAAGTTGTTTTCTCTTGGTCTTCTGGTGCTATCGATATTTGAAAGTAACCTGAAAAACCATCTAAGAAACAATAAAATTTATGACCGGATAATCTTTCTAACATTTGATCAATGAAGGGTAAAGGAAAGTGGTCTTTCCTAGTCGCTTCATTTAATCGCCTATAATCTATACAGACTCTCCATCCTGTGACGGTTCTCGTTGGTATTAATTCATTTTTCTCGTTAGTTATTACCGTCATACCTCCTTTCTTTGGGACTACTTGAACGGGACTTACCCACGGGCTATCGGAGATAGGGTAGATTAGTCCGGCGTCGAGTAGTTTGATGACTTCATTCTTAACCACTTCTTGAACATTGGGGTTCACTCTTCGTTGTGGTTGAATTACCGTCTTGTAGTTATCATTCATTAAAATTTTGTGCGTGCACATGGAAGGGCTTATTCTTTAAATATCTACAAGCTTCCAAGCGATCGCGTTTTTGTGTTTTTTAAGTAGGTTAACTAATTTCTCTTTTTCTATATTACTTAATTTAGATGAAATAATTACGGGTAAACTACCTTCTTTGCCTAGAAAAGCATATTCCAAACCTTTAGGAAGTTCTTTGAGCTCAATGGGTGGGTCTTTAGAAGACACCTTATTTTGTGGCTCGTCTAGATCAAGAACCTTAAAAGTTTGTTCTATGGCTATCTCTTCCTCGACAAAGTGGTCCTCTTCGTTGGTTGTATCGGGTGGTTCAGCTTCATCTTCAATTAGGGGGTCATTGTTGCCAAAAGGATATTTCATTGAGCGCTCAAGATCTATGCTCCTTTTGAATGCCCCTAATTGAAGAGGTAGATTGTTGAATTTCCGGATTTTCAAAGCTCTATGAGTTTGTACAAAAGGTTTTCCCAAGACTAAGGGGGCGTCATCTAGGATGACGAAGTCGGTTGGGATTACCATTTGATTCGTTTGAACCAACACATCTTCAACTACACCGATTGATTTTATTACTTTCCGATTGGATAAAAAAATGGGTATTTGAAGTGGAGTAAAATCACTAACACTTAATTTTTCAAAAATATAGTTAGGCATTATGTTAACGCAAAGATCCTTATCGATGGTGATATTACTAATAAATGAATTTTGAAAGAAACATGGAACCGGTGTAATGTTAATTTCAAAAGGGTCTTCTTTCATTAGCGAGGTTTGATCATTAGTTAACTTAACACTTACTAAGTCTTTGATTTTAGCACTAGTGTTTAACTCTTTTAAAAACTTGGCATGAGGGGTTATTAAACAATGATTTTCGAAAGTAGGTGACAAGAGGTTAATTTCTTCAAAATTAGACTCTTCTTGAATTTTATCGTTATCGGACTCACCATTTTCGTTGTTTAACTCATGTGTCGGTTTTTCACTTTCTTGTCCTTCCATTTTTACATTTTCAACTATCTCTACATTATTATCATTTTTTAGCTCTTCTCTTGCGCGGGATTCCTCTTCCCTTGCGCGAGATTCTTTTATGCAACGTTCGATAGTTTTAATGTGTTCTAATATCCTATTGGTCACTTCGGTGAGATTGAAAGAATCTGGATCCTCAAAGCTTGAATCCGGTTGTTCGATCCTTGGTTCCTCATAGTACTCATATGAAGTAGATGGTTCACACCATTGTTCTTCATTGTAAGTATATGATGGATAAGGGTCGAAACTTTGTTCTTCATAGTACTCATATGAGGTGGGTTGTTCACGCCATGGTTCCTCATAATAAGAGTATGAAGGTGGTGGCTCATATGTTGAATCTTCAAAGCATGAGTATGAAGGCTCATACCTTGGTTCATCAAAATATGAGTATGAGGGAGGAGGTTCATACCTTTGGTCTTCATAGGATGTGTATGAAGTTGATGGCTCGTACCTGGGCTCCTCATAGTAGTTGTATGAATTGGATGGTTGATATGAAGTATTATATTGAACCGAGCGTGTGTTACGACAACTAGTACAATAATTACCCCTATAATCATCCTCATCATAGGTGTAGTTGTAACCTCTTGAGTATTGATCCATAAGAATCACTCAACAGACCACAACTGAGTCTCGGGACCAGAAAACAAAAGATAAAGACGGAAACAGAAGCCGGACACGGCCCCGTGTTGAGTGGACACGGCCCCGTGTTCAGGGACTGTATCTGGGCGTTTTAATTAGATTTACTGGTCACGTTGAGCACGGGGGCGTGTTCAGCGAGCACGGCCCCGTGTTCAGACTCTGTATCTGGGTATCTACTCTAAAAATATGCAGCACGGGGGCGTGTTCAGCGAGCACGACCCCGTGTTCAGGCTACTGTAAATGCAAAACTAAACTAAAATGCAGAAAAATGCGCGCGTTTTAAAAAGGTTTTGAAAAACTGATTAGGCCGTTGATTTTAAGCTTTCTTAAAATCCTTGTGTCCCCGGCAGCGGCGCCAAAAACTTGATGTGCGTGAAGTGTGTTATATTTTTGATGAGTATTTAAGCCCCTTTTTACACTTTTAGCCAAGTTTTAAATTTATAAAACACGATATTCACTAACACTAAACACACATATGGGCAAGTGCACCCATCGTGGACGTAGTATAGTGTTGGTAAGATACCGAGGTCATCCAAGGACACAAGAGCTTTTAATACCGGTTTATCCTCAACGTCTAATCAAATCAAAAAGTGAGAAAAATGTTTTAAACTAAGAAAAATAAAAACTAACTAAATGCTGAAAATAAAAATAAAAATAAAAACAGATATACAAGATGAATCACTTGGATCCGACACGTGTATTAGTATAACCTTTGATTATTTTCGCACTTTTGCACTTGTTTAAGAGATTATCTTAGTTATTGTAGTAGGCCCCTCTTTTGAAGGCGACGTTACCCTCAACCCAGTAGTTTGAGTCAGCAAGGATACAATCCTAAAGGGTCGGATTATTGAAAGATAATGAATTAAGTTATTAATGCAAATTATGGTAGGCCCCGCTTTTGGCGGTGACGTTACCCTCGGCTAAGTAGTCTGAGTTAGCAGGGATACAGTCCTAAATAACCGGGTTATAGTATTAATAGTAGTTAACTTATGAGGGGGTCAAAGAGTTTGGATCCCCGCCATCCAATACCTATGGGCATTGAAGGAGATCCTACTAAATTTGACCCAGGTCCCAAGCAGGACCTCTAAACGCTGAACAAGGGCAAGACCCTTACCAAACCGTTCCCTTAACCCCCGACCAGGTAGCCAACATACCTCCATATAGACCGTGGAGATATGAATGGTGAAAATCTTTTATTTTATATAGACAGTAAAATAATGCCAAGACACCACGGACAAACGATAAGGAAAGATCACCTTCAACATAAGTAACTAGTTATTAAAGTCATTAATACAAAACCAAATAAAAAGTGCAAAAGATTAAAAATAAAAAGTATTATACTAAACACTTGTCTTCACCAAGTGATGTAAGAGACTTAGGCAAACATGGCCTTGATTGTCAAGAACTCTTACGATCAATCTTGGATCCCGAGACGACTCACACACTCTACGATGGACAATGGATGATGGTGGTGGATGATGGTGTTATGGTGGTGGTGGGTGGTGGATGAGGTGTGAGAGAGGTGGTGTGCCAAGGGATGAGAGAGAATGAAGCCAAGCTCCTCTATTTATAGGCTGAACAGAAGGCTGGACACGCCCCCGTGCTCGCTGGACACGGCCCCGTGCCCGCCTGACACTCTCTCTCCTCATTAATTGTAATTCGCAATTACAATTAATGCGCCTGCTGTACTTTCACCACGCCCCCGTGCCCGCTGGACACGGCCCCGTGGTGGGCAATGGAAGCTTCTACTGGTTTGTCTTTTCTGCTGCTTCCTGGGCACGCCCCCGTGTTCGCTGGACACGGGGCGTGTTCAGACTCTGTTTCTTCCCCTTTGCCTTGGGAGGTGCTGTTGAGGGTCCGGGCAGTCCACTTTTGTTCCTTTTCTTGTATTTTATGGTAGAATTAGTTGTCTTTTTGCTTCTTTTGTGATTTTGAGCTTATTTCATCCTGAAAATACAAAAGGAAGACAAAAACACTCTTTTTCCAACATTAGTACTTAAAAAGGGTTAGTTTTATGCCTTAATTGATGTGATTTATATGTTGCATTTTACACACATCAAACTGCTTGTAGGTGCACCCTGCACATTCATTACACATACGATTGGTATTAGCATTCTTGCTAAGGAAATCCATTCAGGTCATGGTATGTCTTAATGACTTAGGGTTACCATGAGGTGGATTGTTGTTGTTGCCAGTGTTGCCAGAGTTGCTTCCACTCATCCCTCCTTGAGAGGCAGCATATTGAGCAATGGCAGCAGCAATGACTTGCTGTAGTTCGTCCTGAGTGGTAGGCATTTGCTGTTGCTGACGTCTTGGCGGCATCTTCTAAAGATGTGTACGTCGGTCAGGCCATAGTAAAGCGTACGTATATAGTAATAGTAATAGCGCCTAACATCTCATGTTATCAATATATCACAAATACTAATCACACAACATCCCATGTCATAAGAATATAAATAAGCAATCAAGCGAATCAAATATGATGAGAATACTGCGATTTCTATATATCGAGACCACGTAGTAAGTGTATCAGTACATCACTGTGTCATACAATCATCAATCAACTAGGGGCTACATCACCCCTGTCCAAAAACTATATTAAGTCAGTGTCGAATACATCAAATATATGTCAACAAAAGTCAGAATCATCATGTAGTCTCCAAAAATGCTGTGCAGTCAACAATCGCTGTCTTCTCACCAACGTCTACCTAAACAGTACTGATGAGCTCTATACAGATGGCGGTGGAGGAGGGGGAAAGTGAGTGTAAAACAGACGACGTAACTGGAGCCAGTCCTCCTCCATGGCTCTCTGAGTACGGATAAAAGAAGCGACCTGCTGCTCTAAAGCAAAGAGGCGTGCAGCATAATCTGGGGGTACAGGTCGAAATGGCTGCAAAGGAGAGTGTGTCTGACCATGGCACGAACATGGTGGCAGCTGAGCTCTCTCAAGCTCCTGGATACGCTGCGTGTGTGACTCATGCTGAAAAACAAAAGACATCAAAACATCCTCTATAGTGTGTCCCACATGGAATGGATGGTAAGGATCAGTAGGTGGCATGACAGGCGGTGACGGCCAAAGGAATGGCGTACTGGTGGGATCAAAAGGTGCCACATGAAAAGGAGAGACAGGGGGTACAACAGGTGGAAACTGTGGCATAACAGGAACAGATGTCGGGATATGCCCAAAGGGATGGGCCGACGAACCCTCTCCAGGTCTCGCTGGAAGTACAAACTGAGGAACCTGAAAAGAGAAATCAACATGTCGTGTATCAGTGTGGTGTGGGGGAATAGGTGGCACATCCTCATCAGCAGGAATCCATCCGTGCTGTGCGTGCTCGTCCGGTGGATCCATGTGTGCCGCGAACAGTGCATGCTCGGGCTCTAGTGGAACGGGATCAGGTGGGGGAGCAACAATAGGGTGAACGGGTGCAATGTGATCGACAGGATGGTCAACAGGTATATCAGCAACAGGTGGGGGAACAACAGGATCGACAGCAATAACATGATCACCCTCCAGATGATCATCGACAGGCGGGTCAGCTAGAACAGGCTCAACAGGGATGCCAGCATGTACGGGGTCATGCTCAGGCATAGGGTCTAGAGCAGCTGCCTGCTCAGGAGCAAGGCAGGCTCAGGGTCATCAAAAGCCATCTCGAAATCGAACTCGGGGTCAATAGGGTCAACTGGGTCAGCTGGATCCTCCATGGGCTGATCCATCGGTATGAACTCTATATCATGATCCGGGTCGAATCCCGGAGGAAAGATGGCATCAGAATCCTCTATGTCATCATGGTCAAACGCAAAGCTGGGAATAGGAGCAACAGAGGATGCCTGGTCGGGATCCGAATCGTGTGCAAAGTGCTGTGCGCTCACCTCGTGAGAAGGTGCGGATGCCACAGACTCAAAGGAGTCTGGGACCGGAGAATGCGCAGGCGAATCCTCGGCGGGAGCATCAGCGATCATCAGAAGATCGCCAGCAGGAAGTAGGGCCGCGTCCTGGATCTCATCCTCGAGAAGATCATCATCCTCTATGGGCTCATCGTCATACAGGTCAATATCGCCGTCAGCCTCGGCGTCAAGAAGTAAGTCATACGCAGGATAAACGGCTAAGGGTATAGGAGCCGGAATCTCTACTAACGGTAGGTACTCAGCGGGAGGGCCATCTGCAGGCTCATCAACACCCTCAGGTAGTGCGAAGGGATGAAAATCGTCCTCGTCAGTGCTGGTGTAGTCAGAAGTGTGCACCTCGTGCTCTGAGGATGGGAGGTCATCAGATACTACAGGTATAGGTCCGGTGGTGTCCGAATCGCATACGCATAAACATGTCGCATGGCACCGGCGATTCATGATGTCAGTAACATAAACACAATTATGCACAAATAATCAGTCATACAATCAAGTAATCACATAAGTCACCAAGTAAGAAATCACATAATCCTCCTAGTCCCACTAGCCTCCCAGTCTCCTAGACTGACATTCCTAGTCCCACTAGCCAAATTCTTCCCAGTCTCTAAGACTGCTCTATCATCCACCTCGACCTCCTAGATCGAGCCTCGGCCTCCATGACCGAGCCTCAGCCTTCATGACTGAGCCTCAGCCTTCATGACTGAGCCTACTCTTCCTAGTCTCACTAGCCATCTACCTCGATCTCTAAGATCGAGCCTCGGCCTCCAAGACCGAGCCTCAGCCTCCAAGACTGAGCCTAAAACAATAAACATCTACCTCGATCTCTAAGATCGAGCCTCGGCCTCCAAGACCAAGCCTCAGCCTCCAAGGCTGAGCCTAAAAATAATAAAATGTGCTCAACATGTGTTTATAAAAAGGTTTTGGATCTGGACTTAAGTGGTATGCAGTAAAAATGTTTTCGTGAGAGCCCTAGTGATCATAGTCTAGACTCGAGAAAGAATCCTAGTTCGCTATGATCAGAGCTCTGATACCAAGCTGTCACACCCTGGCTTTGCGGAAGCGTGGTTAATTTGGTGTGACTTCTTAATACCATAGCTTAATCATAACAAAGCTATATGAATTAAAAACATGCAAGATCATCCATTAAGTTTTAAAAACCCAAATACAATACCATTGTCTTGACGGGAAAACACCCTAATAACCATGACATTGTTCAACAAACAAACAAAACATAAATATGGTTTAAAGACTGTGCTTGTCCAGGAAAGAGTCACATTCCCTAAACCCCGGATGACCTCGGAAACTAGTGCAGCGGGAAAACGTGCCATACCGTGCCAGATCTTTTAATTCCCTGAAATACATGTAAGTTGAAAAATCAACAATAATGTTGAGCGAGTTCATGCGAAAGTGAGTAAATAAACCTTTGTATTTATCAAAATCCTGGTATGTAGCAAATAAGGAAAAAGAGATCACCAATGGTTTGCAAGGCCATTGATACGTGTGAAGTGCAAGTAGGAAGACTCAACCCTTGCGATTTTGCGTCGGGGCACAAAGTCACCCCAAGGTCCGTTACGCTGGACCTGGGGTTGGGCTCGCTACACCCAGATAGATCTACCGCTTACGTCCCTCGGTCCTACAATGAGGATTAATGGCCTCCAGTTCCCGCCTACCCACTCACATGATCTAAGTAGTAACCCTCCTTACGCTAACCATACCATGTAAAAGTACTCGTAATCATAGTAACATGTATTTCACCCCCGCAGTTTAGAAAACTGAAAACAGTTAAGAGAAAAGGGGGACATGAACTCACAGTCGGTGCGTCTCTACCAAGTACTCCAAATCAGGCAGCTGTGCAACGACCTACATGTGCTAATTCTATTAGACGGACGGCCGTGCCTTAGCTTTATAGTTTAAGTTTTTGGGAAATAGTTAGACAACTATTCCGTGTTTACTTTTCGTATATACTTGGTAGTTAATCTCCTTCCCAAGGATGGGGGATTTAATACATGTGCGTTTAAATTATATCCTTAAGTCTCACTTAATATATTTTTATTTCTAATTCCAAAATATAAATATTTTTCTCAAAAATATTATATTTTCCTTTCACATAATTTTTCCCAAAAATAATACGTTGATAATATACGCATTCGTAAATATTTCCGCATAATGCGTAAGTTACGTTTTATTATTCGAGTGGTAATAGTAATTACCGGTGTAACTCATATGTTTATTGTGTAAGCGTTCGTATTATTTTGGATCTGTTAACGTTCGAAAATATTATTTTTACTCTAAAAATAATATTTATGTATTTTTCACAAAATAATCATAAACAGTGTGGTGAAAATATATTTACCGAATATATATTTATCACGTTTAGTTTTTGTGGAAATCCCACCTCCGATATTTGTAAATAAAGTCGTGACGAAATATATTTTGAGAACATGTCAAAAATAATTTCTAACACTTATAGTGAAAATATTTCTAAGTGTTAGGTTTTTAGAAAAATTTCGCCAGAGTTTCCTTTGTAACTGGAGGTGGCCACGCTTTCAAGCGTATCATTTTCTTTTACAAATCAATTCAACAATTTTCTTATTCAATCAAAACAACGTCCAACACGACAAACTAGTTAATAAATATGTGAATCGCATAAATCACATGAACTTGTAGTTTTTCCAAAACTATGATGTAAATCCCATTATATTTAGTGGATCTTTATATAAGGCAATCCGATCTTTTAAAAACCTCGTTTTTAAAGTAAATCCATCTTTACAACTTCTCGTCATCTTTTACAAGGTTTGTTATTTTGTCGAACCTTTCATTTCACAAGTGTCTACACACTTGTGGTTTATAAAAATCATACTTGTTAGTGTAAGATCCGTCTTTTAGAAAACATGATTTTCTTGACACTTGGTCATTTGAAAATACCACTTGCAGATACGTAGATCCGCTAGTTTCAAACACTATTTTACAAGTAAAAATACTTTTACACAAGTTCATGTTTCTCGTGTGGTAGAGTTTCACCTTTTAACCCTTGTCTCATTCAAAACAAGCTTATGTCAAGATCCATGATCTTAACCAAATCGGGTTAAATGGTGATCCGAGCTACCACAACGTAGATCGGGTCTAAGTAACCAAAAATTTCAGTTACTACAACTTTTACACCACTTATGTGCTATTAACCAACAATATTCATGTTTTTAGTAGACTTTTGTGCTTCAAATGGTAAGTTTCCGCATTTTAACCATTACATAACTTATTAACCACTTTAGAATAGTTCGAGAGAGTGTTTTAAGTATTATACCTCTAGCTCAAGGCTAGGGAAGAATCTATGCGAAAAAGAGGTGGATAAAAGCTAGGTGGAGAGGTCCTTCGCCTTCCGTTTGCTCCAAGATTCCTAATGCGTGACCCGTAACACTTGTATAACCTTGGAATGTGGAGATCAAGAGCCGAAAATGGATGGATGGGGAGAGGGGGGTTCGGCCGTGAGCTTGGGAGCAAGAGGGAGAGAGTTGTTGTGACAACCCTCACTAAACCAGGTATCCGTACGACTTAATTAACTATTAATTGCTGCTTAATTACTGTGCTTAAACTGAGATTACTGATGAACTGCTACTTGACTATTGATACTTGTACATATCTACATCATACTTTGATTTCCGTCACTACATTATTTACTTACTGAACTTTAGTGACAAACGTGATGCACAAAAGCACAGTAGCATTTGAACGGATAACCTATTGAACATGCTGATAAAGCCAGCATCAGGCAGACACTGCCTTTAAAGGCCTGTATGAGCCAGAAATATTTTACTACACCCAGAGTGTGTGTAGGGATACAAGGGTCGTAGAACTATGTCTCTAGGAATAAGATACAGAAATTGGATGTGCCTAAAACGTACTCTAAGCACGAAACACAGCACTTTTATTAACATACTAGCTTTTAGCTAACTAATAAAGTGCCAAAACATGAGGAAATATTCCTGACATTTTGCAGAATAAGATGTGTCACTAAGAATATTATTTACGACGCTTAAAGGATTTCTTAAGCACTTTAACGGATTACTATCCGACCGAACAACCGGACTATACCCGGAACATAAAAATATTGCCAGAAATATTATTGGCCTTTTTCTGAGCCAGTTAGGGTCCCTGATTTCCCTAACACCCGCTTTATAACACATCATACAACTAACGGAGTTAACCCCTAAAGTTAACCTACTTAATGTAACTAAGTCCTAACTACACAATTGAAAACGAACTGGATACCCCCCCCCCCCCCATTAGAGAATCAGCCAACTAAGGGGAACATGAGAGTACGAAAGTTGGATTATTTTATTTGTATGTTTAATATCTAGGGGACACGAAATCCATTGGACGAAGAACTTGATCTTTTGCCTATAAATACTCCACTAAACACATGAGTCTTACACTTCACCACTCACCAAAAATCTCTCTCTCTCCCCTCCCATCTATTCTCGGCCGAACCCCCTTAGGGTCACCACCATCATTTTCGGCTCTTGTTCTTCCATTCCAAGCACATACAAGTGTTAGGGATCTCGCATAAAGAGTCTTGGAGCAAGCGGAAGTGGAAGGACCTCGTTACTTAGCTTTTATCCACCGCATTTTCGCCTAGATTCTTCCCTAGCCCCGAGCTAGAGGTATAATGTTTAAAACTCACTCTCGAACGTATCTAAAGTGGTTAATATGATTTTGAACGGTTAAAATGCGGAAACCCATCTTTTGAATCTATAAAGTTTACTAAAACTTGAATTTTGTTGGTTAAAAGCTCATAACATGTGTAAAAGTTGTAGTATTTGAATATGTTGATTATTGAGGCCCGATCTACGTTGTGGTGGCTCTTATCATCGTTTAACCCGACTTTGTTAAGATCATAGATCTTGACATAAGCTTGTTTCGGTCGGTACGAGGGTTAAAAGGGTGAAACTCCACCACACGAGAAACATGAACTTGTGTAAAAGTATTTTGACTTGTAAAATAGTATTTAAAACTAGCGGATCTACGCATGTACAAGTGGTATATTCGTAGAACCAAGTGTCGAGAAAATCATGTTTTATAAAAATCGGGTGACATACTAACAAAGGTGATTTTACAAACCACAAGTGTATAAACACTTGTGAAATAAGAAGTTTCGACAAAATAACAATCTTTGAGAAAGATGACGGGAAGTTGTAAAGGATGATTTATTCTAAAAACGGGGTTTTTACAAGATTAAAACTATTTCACACATAGATCCACTAAATATAAGGAGATCTACACTATAGTTTTCGGAAAAACTACAAGTTCATGTAATAATGCGATTTACATACTAATCAATTAGTTTGATGTGTCGGAAATTGTTTGATTGAATCAAGAAATTGTTGAAGTGATTTTGTAAAAGAAAATGATACGCTTGAAAGCGTGGCCACCTCCAGTTACAGGGGAAACTCTGGCGAAATTTTTCTAAAATCTAACACTTAGAGTTATTTACAAGTGTTAAACTATTTTTGAGATGTTTTCAAAATATATTTCGCCATGACTTTATTTATTAAATAATCGGAGGTGGGATTTTTCACAAAACTAAACGTGGTAAATATTTATTCGATAAATATATCTTTCACCACACAGTTTATGATTATTTTGTGAAAATATATAAATATTATTTTTAGAGTAAAAATAATATTTACAAACGTTGACGAACCCAAAATAATACAAACGCTTACACGACAAACGTATAAGTTACAACGGTAATTACTATTACCACTTAATCGTTAAAACGTAACTTACGCTTTATACGGAAATACTCACGAACGCTTATTTTGTTAATGTATTATTTTGGAAGGTATTAAGTGAAGAGAAAACATAATATTTTTGAGAAAAATATTTATATTTTGGAATGAGGAGTAAAAATATATTAAGTGGGACTTAATGAGATGATACAATTACACATGTATTAAATCCCCCATCCTTGGGAAGGAAATTAAATTACCAAGTATATACAAGGAACGGTTGTCTAACTGTATCCCCGAAAATGTAAACTATAAAGCTAAGGCACGGCCATCCGTCTAATAGAATTAGCACATGTAGGTCGTTGCACAGCTATCGGATATTTGGAGTACTTGGTATAGCGACGCACTGACTGTGAGTTCATGTCCCCCTTTTCTCTTAACTGTTTTCAGTTTTCTAAACTGCGGGGGTGAAATACATGTTACTATGATTACGAATATTTCTTACATGGTATGGTCAGCTAAGGAAGGAACTGTTAGGTTATGTGATTTGGGTAGGTGAAACCTTAAGAACATTAGTCCTCGTAGAACGATCGAGGGATACAGACGATAGGCCTATTTGAGTATAACAAACACCACCCATGTGCCCGCAGGTTGGACCATGTGGTGACCTTGTCTTAACACCACCCATGCGCCCGCAGGTTGGACCATGTGGTGACCTTGTCGTAACACCACCCATGCGCCCGCAGGTTGGACCATGTGGAGACCTTGTCCTATCCCCTCCCATGCGCCCGCAGGTTGGACCATGTGGTTACACATTAACTGATATGTTTCCTTATTTGCTTTCATACCAGAGTTTACAAAATATTCACACTTACAATGATTAAAGGTTTATTCGTGCGCACATACTAAACGCATGAACTCGCTCAACATTATTGTTGATTTTTCAACTTACATGTATTTCAGGGAATTAAAGGATCTGGCACGGTATGGCACGTTTTCCCGCTGCACTAGTTTCCGAGGTCATCCGGGGTTTAGGGAATGTGACTCTTTCCTGGACAAGTCACAGTCCTTAAACTGTGTTTATGTTTTGTTTGTTTGTTGAACATGACTATGGTTGTTAGGGTGTATTCCCGTTAAAACAATGATATTGTATTTGGTTTTCAAAACTTAATGGATGATCTTGCATGTTTTTAATTCATATAGCTTTGTTATGATTAAGCTAAGATGTTAAGAAGTCACACCAAATTAACCACGCTTCCGCAAAGCCAGGGTGTGACAGTTGTGAAGTGTGTTGTGTGATGATAATGTTCATGAGTGATTAAGCTTAATCTTATAGGCAATTTGGATAGTATTAACCAATGGTCACCATGTCTCCTTGATACTAAGCATAAGAGATTAAACAAATCAAGTTAGTACAAGGTGTGTCCCCCCTAGTTTGGGGCCGGTTAGGATGGGGGGGGGGTCTTGGTCCAATTCCAACAAGTTAGTTAGATATTAGTTAGGTTAAACCAAGTTAGTTTAGTGATTAACTCGGTTAGTGGTGTGTTGTGCTTTAATGCGGGTGTTAGGGTGTTCAGGGGCCCTAACTGGCTCAGAAAAAGATCAATATTGTTACTGTCAATATTTTTATGTTCCGGGTATAGTCCGGTTGTTCGGTTGGATAGTAATCCGTTAAAGCGCTTAATAAAGCTTTTAAGTGTCGTTAATAACATTTTTAGTGACACAACTTATTCCCCAAAGTGTCAGGAATATTTTCCCCATGTTTTGGTACTTTATTAGCCAGTTAGAAGCTGAATGGTAAACTAAAGTGCTGTGTTTTGTGCTCAGTGTATGTTTTTGGCACATCCAGTCATCGTAACTTATTCCTAGAGACGCAGTTCTACAACCCTTGTATCCCTACACTCACTATGGGTGTAGTAAAATATTTCTGGCTCATACAGGCCTTAGAGGCAGTATTTGCCTGATGCTGGCTTTGTCAGCATGTTCACTAGGTTATCCGTTCATAGTGCTACTGTGCTTTTGTGCATCATGTTTGTCACTAGAGTTCAGTATGTAAATAATGTAGTGACAGTAAATAAGGTATGATGCAGATATGTACAAGTATCAACAGTCAGGTAGCAGTTCATCAATAATTTCAAGTAAGCACAGTAATTAAGCAACAATTAATTATTAATTAAATCGTACGGATACCTGGTTTAGTGAGGGTTGTCACAGTAGTTTTCACTCTGTGAGGACTCAAGAAATCACAAAGCATCTCCGATTGTAGCCCACACCGTAGATCTGAAAGGTGCCGCTAGGTGTGACGGGTCATTGCAGGTGGTTAGGTTGTGACGGGTGGTTGTAGGTGCCGCCGGCGGTGGGGATGGTGGAGGTGCGGTGAGGATGGTGGTGGTGCGGTGGGGATGGTTGTGGTGCAGTAGGAGTGGAGAAGATGATGGTCTGGTGTGAAGAAGCTGGTCTGAAGAAGAAGATGATGGTATTTAATGTATTATAATAATTGTATAATAATTCTAAATGACCAAAATGTCCCTGCACAAAAAGACAAAATAGGCATGTTGGAACAGTAAAAAATGAGGGTTTTTGAATTTTGGATTAAAATGGCAATAAAAGTGAAACCACTGGGACCCAGATTTAAAAAGTTTAAGATTTGGACTAAAATGGCAAAACTGCCCAAACCACAGGGACCAAAATGGCAGTTTACTCTTTAAGAAAAAAAAGAGAAAAAGTAGTGATTTTTAGTGTAATCTAACGAAGTAAACCAATGTGAATGCTTTCACAAATGATTTTCTACTCTATCTCTATAATTACACTAAAATCACTATATTTTCTCTCTTTTTTCTAATTAAAAAATATTTTTTATAGTTTTATCACTACATTTTCTTTTTTATCCACTCACAACTACTTTCAAAAATATTAAAAAATTATTAAAGATGAACAATATCCCTCCAAATTTACTTATGAGAATGCACTAATATTTTCCACTCACAACCACTCTATAAAATATAGAAAATGCACTAACATAAATATTGATTATGGATTGTGAATGCTCTAAATGTTGTAATATGAGGAGAAAGTCCCAAATGATCATAGATTTCACTTCACTGCGTCAAAATTTGGATATGGCCACAAAAAACTGTGACCAAATGTAAAGTCATCGTAGACATCATACGATCATATTGATGTTAAGTGGTCGTAGCTACTTGAATGTTTGACTTGTGTGAGTAAAGGGTATCAATGTTTTTTTACTGGAATCAAGCAATCAGTTCATTAAAAGTGACTAAAGAGTAGCAACAATCACATGAATTTCTTATTAATATGAACATTTCTATTATATAGTCACAAATAAAAGTAACAAAGTTTGTTTTAGCCATATTAATAATATAATAATACTTTGGCAAAATGGTTGTTGTAATAAAGCATTTTATCCCAATAAGCATGGCTATAAACTATTTCTAGACACACAATAAATTTGCAATTTTAAAGTGGCTATTGTTTAACCTTTGGTCACCATATGGTTTTTGCCCATAACATTTGCAACTATTCTGTCACACAAACAAAATAACAAGTAACAATGGTGTGACCACTACTTGTTATGTAAAGCCACATGAAAATTTGTAATGTTTGATATGCCTGTTATCTTATCTTTGGTCACACATCATATTTTGGAGTCGTGACAATTGCTATTATTTCGACAAAAAAAGTAACGACAATGTAGCTAATGTTTATGTAAAGTCACATGAAATTATGTGCTTTTACGTGTGGCTATTGTTTTACCTCTAGTCATATCTATCTTTTTAATACATGATATTTACTATCATTCCGTCACACATTCCAAAAACTAAGTACGATGGTGTGGCTAATGTTTATGTAAAGACATATGAAATGTTGTGATCTTATGTGTGAATATTGTCTAAACTTTGGTCACATATATATTTTTTCTCCATGAAATTTGCTATCATTCCGGTTAAAATAAGATATGGAGTGAGATAACGGGGCTCTTCAATTTAGAGAGTGCGATGGCCAAGTAAAAGCAAGTCGTCGTTAAAAAAATGGTTAATGATGTCTTCTACATTAAAGCAGTAAAAAAGCAAGAAAATATAAAAATTTCTAAAGTATGAAAATAATAACTAAGCATTGCATAGATACCAAGGAAGTAGCTAGCAACATGCATGCATGCATGCACGTACATAAGACAAAAACATAATATATTGGTGCAACCATCGTGAGATTGTGTTCCCTTTTGTTCCTAACCTATGTCTTCATGTTACTTCATACAAGTCATCAACCTATAATCATATTTTTTTTTTTTGAACGGCGATTGACTCCAACAGACGAGAGGATCACACCCACATTGCATGGGTCCCTAGTCCCCCTCGGGCGAGGCATCCGAGGTTGACCATAGGCGCTCCACGAGAAAATTTCCAGCCGACAGCCACTTGACTGCCGTTGCAGCCTCCGCACTCGAGAGCCGGAGTAACCGCACCTATAATCATATAATACATACTAATTTATGACCATATAATTTCAATTATTTTAATAATACTTGCTCTTAAAAAGGTAATCATACGAACATGTTTCAACATGTCAAGTGATGTTCACAATATTATAATAATGACATATAATTTTGATATAAAAAGTGATCAAAAGAACATGTACCAACATGTTAACCATAGATCACGGCTATTTAAGCGACCTCTTAGTTATTAGATGGGCCATTCACTAGATCCCCAAAATCTTTGTTTGTATCCAAGAATATTATTATTTGAGGTGAAAGGTATCTTACTTAGGGCGCCCTTTATTTTTATTTTTTTTTGTTTGATAAAAGCAAGTAATTTGAATGACACGATTATACGTTATTATTTGTTATGATTAGTATTCACTAATTCAAATTTTAAAGTTCGACAAGGTTTGTACAATAGTCATTGCTTCTTTCAAAACATTATCGATGATTAATTACTGGAATGAAAATGAACGTACATTAAATTTGAAACCGAAACAATAGTCAATGTTGAAAAGAGCACCCACAATGATGAACAACAAACCACTAACGTCTTCGTCTTCTCTCTCCATATTTTTCTATCGAAGTAGAGTGCGCACCTGAAGTCGTCGGCCTCTCTCCCTCAGACGGAGCTGACAAATGAAACGACGAGCTTCTAGCATGGCAAATGAATGCAACCACCAACTCGTGGTTGGATGATGGTAGGTGAACTCGTTTCGGCGAGAAATGATGTCCGGCGAAAAGGAGTTGGGGGACTTGGGGGAGCTTGCTGGAGAAGAAAGGCGGTGGGCCCATATTTAATAGTAAGGCTAGTTTATTTATTTCACACCTAATTAACTGAGAAAACTAATTTCCATCCACTTTAGGGACTATCCTAGCAACAACTTGTCAGACCATAGAGAACAAGAGTGTGATTTTACAAAGTTGGAGATACAAAGGTGAAATATAGGTAAACCATAGGGACTATTCAAGCATTTTACTCTTTTTCGAATGAGACAATTAGTGAGCTCATGTCGGCTTTAATTCACCTCGAAAATTTATAAAAGTCAGTTGATTTGGCAAGAGTTCTCAACATGCTATTTTTGAATGAGTTACAAGCTATGAGTTATCTGAACAACCCTAGTTTCATTACCTACTTTCTTTTTGAACGGCAAAGCATTACTCACTATTGTTGTTACCATTATCACTGCTACTACTCCTGCTTCTGGTGATGCTTACGAATTTTGTTCCTACCTGTAACGTTTGACCTCTTTTATCACAAATATTATCCGTTTTCCCCTTAGGGTTGTCCATCTAAGAACTCACAAATTTGTTTTTGGTTGCCCAGATGGAGACTTCCTAAAGGTTACCCATCGTGGTACTACTCCCTTCTGAGCACGCTTAATTGTGGAGTTTTCATATGCTTCAATGTCAATGCGCCCAAAATGCGTTGATGATTTAAAAAGCAGGGCACTCTTTATGAGCCAAGAATCTCTCCTGGTCACGCCCGATTAGGAATTTGCTTAGGTGTTACATTGGTCCAGTTAATATTCTATATATCATTACACTACCGTTGCTGCTAGTCCTATTACTACTTGTGCTACATTGATACTATTACTACGACTTAGGGGTGTGAAAAAAACGAAAAACCCAAAAATCACGAGTTCTAACCCTAAATCGCTTAACAACAGATAATCTTTATCAGCTTCAAAATTGTTAACAAGAGATCCTTGAATCTAACTTGTTTGCACACTATGTTCTTCAACAAAATAGAAAGTAGATAGCTGACAAATTAAGTTATAAAATTGTTCAATTTTAATAAATAAGTAGAAAACTTATAACACTGCAATTTCTATTTCAACCTTAATAAGTTCGGCTTTTTCGGTTTTTAACCAAAACCAATACGAATTGAACACGGTTCAGTAGGACATTTGCGAATTCAGGTCGGTTAGTGACACAAAAAAAAAAAAAAAATCCAGATCCTAATGAACCGATTCCCCCAACTCGACGAACACCCTTACTTACTAATAGTGGTGCTATGGCTACTACCCCTACTACTTGTGCTACGACTTTAAGTTGAGAAAAAAAATTAAAAATAAAATATTCATTACTATAGGTTTCTATAAAGATGTGGTACTTCTGTTTATACGATATTTGGGGAGGGGGTGGTCACTAGTGATAGAATTCTATCACTCACAATATCCAATCAAATCATGTCATGTCATCACCCAATATTCTATCACTAGTGATAGAAATGTAGTGGGGGTGATCACTAGTGATACAATTCCATCACTCCCAATTTTTTTTAATTTTTAATTTAAATTAGAAATTAAACACTAAATTATAAATTTCACTAATTTTTTTAATTTTTTATTTTAAATTAGAAATTAACAATAAAACACTAAAATTATAAATTTCATTAAATTTAAAACATACTACTTCAATTTAACATACTAGAAATCATGAAACATACAATTTAAAAAAAAAAACCTACTCCTCGTCCAAATCATGAAACTCCAAACCTAGAGAACCTACTAGTTCGATTAAATCGTATCTCAACCGAAAGTGAGTTTCTTCATTACGCAATTCTAGATGGATATTTTGTGGAACTTGAACTTGTGTAGGAGGATCCGGCACCCAATCCGGGGGTATTGCACGTCCGTCTTCTTTGATCATCATATTGTGCAATATGATACATGCATACACTATGCTATGTATTGATTTCTTGTTCGTCGCACGAACCGGTCGGTGTAGTATACCCCATCTACCCTTTAAAACACCAAATGCCCTCTCAACATCTTTTCTTGCCGATTCTTGCAATTTTTTGAACACGATTTCTTTATGCTCGACAGGAAATGAGGGAGCTTTCACAAAAACAGAACAAGACGGGTAGATACCATCCACAAGAAATAAGCCTCGTCTGTAATGTCGACCGTTAACATAGAAAGGAGAGGAAGGTGCGGTACCATCCGTTACGGATTGAAACAACGGCGACGTG
This sequence comes from Helianthus annuus, assembly GCF_002127325.2. Lineage (NCBI taxonomy): Eukaryota > Viridiplantae > Streptophyta > Magnoliopsida > Asterales > Asteraceae > Helianthus > Helianthus annuus. The sequence goes on along the minus strand of NC_035447.2, from coordinate 169,370,289 downwards.
TGCAACACATTGATGTCGTTGTTTGAACCTGGAACACCGAAATATGAATGCCAAAATAATCGTTCATCAACACTTCGTTGGCACGTATACGATCACGGTCGACCATCTTCTTCTTTGGGCGGGACGACTCGGCATCAAGTTCGTTATACACCGACACAAAATATTTTAGCGTCTCGTTGTCGGAAGACGACTCGGTATCGGTATCGCTATCGCTAGACATCGGAAACGTCGAATCCATAGGGAATTCCATTTGAGAAAGATATAAATTGTGCGAAATGGGTTTAAAATGGTTTAAAGATGTAGATTGGTGTGTGTAAAATGGTTTAAAATGGAGATATAAATAGATAAATGGTTTAAAGGTTTTTTTTATTGAATATTACCGTTTAATAACGGTCAAAAATCAAGAACGGTCGAATTTTTCAAACTTTTCAACGCGTGAAGGACTCAACGCGTTACAAAAATAACGCGTGAACAACATGGAGGCGGCGGAGTGCGTGATGCCATCACGCGTGGCCGGGCGTCCATTACGGACCGCCCCGCCTGCTCTTAGGAAAGTGTGTGTCTTAACTTTCTCTAAGAAACTGATAATTGAAGATTTTTCCATTGTGGTGGATGGAGTGCCCTATGATAATTGAAGATTTTTCTATTGAAGATATTTCTATTGAAGATTTGGTGTTTCTTTTTATGAGTCTAATGCCATACATTTCAATGAGTTTACTTCTAGTGGCAACTTACTGACTTCCTAAATTGTGGGTAAGGCTAGTAACTTGGAATCCATGCCTACTATTGAAGAGATTAAGCAAGCTGTGTGTGCGTGTGGTAGTGATGAGTCACTTGGTCTCGACAGGTTTTCCTTTGGATTTGTAAAAAAAATATTGGAAATTGTTGCGACCCGCTACGTATGGATTTGTCTTTGAGTTCTTCACGACTAGTAAAATTCCTAAGGGCATGTGTAGTCATAAAGCCCTCAAAGGGGCGTTATGCGCCATTTGGCATGCCACATCATCCCGGGGCTTTATGGGGCTTTATGTAATTTGAGGCCGTAGTCATAAAGCCCCTGTGTAATCATTACTCTTTTTTCATTTTTTATTTTTTAATTCATTTTGTAAGTTTTTTAAAAATAAAATTCATTTCATTAAATAAAAAAAAGTACAATAAAATAAAAAAAAAACATGAAACTAGAAAAAAAACATTAAACTAGCATAAAAAAAAATTACACAATCAAAGATTATATTTTTTTTCAATCCGCTCCTTTTGAGCCAACGCCATTTTCAAAGCTTTTCCCGTTAAGTGGTCATGCGGTTTGGAGTAGAAGTCAAAGTCGTGAGCCCATTGTCGATCCCGCATAATCTCCGTAACTTTTTCGTTCTCCTCCAAACGTTTGTTACCGAGTTCGTGTATGTCTTGAAGCCGCTTGTTTATCTCCGAAAATGCGTGACTCATATCCGTTCCCATAGACATCGACGAGGACTCGGGTTTTTTCGCCCGGCTTTTTCTTCCGGGCGGTCTTGGTAGCTCCTCCACCGGCTCGTCATCCGGAATATCCTCGTCCAAGCCGATGTTTCGAGCGTCGGAGGTTGGCGTTTCGGGTTCACCGGACTCGTTTGTTTTGGACCTCTTTGATGGCCGTGTATTTCCCGAACGACCACTAGGAGTAGTTACGACGGCCCATTTGGGGCTATGGCGAAGGATTTGCCAACACTTCATATACGGGAAATGGCCATTAGCCTCCGTATACTCGACCAATGCCTCTTGCGTAATGTCTTCATCGCTACTTCCACTTTTCCATCCGGAATACAAGCGTTGGTACACGGTTTGAAAGTTTGTGCACCTCTTGTTTATATCGGTCCACTTCCCCGATATAGAGTCCGGTAGGCGGTATTCTCCCCTACCCATGAGCTCGAAAAAGAGTTCTCGTATTCGGTTCCAAAATACGGTTTTACTTTGATTGTTTGCTACACACAAAACAATATTAAATGTTAGCTCAAAATATAAAAAATAAAATCTGGAAATAATAAAAAACAGAAAAAAAAAATAAAAAACAGAAAGTAATTAAAAACAGAAAATAAAACTGGAAATAATAAAAAACAGAAAAAAAAAACATAAAATAATAAACATAAAATAATAAAACAGAAAATAAATAACAGAAAATTATAAAACAGAAAATAAAAAAAAACTGAAAATAAAAAAAACAGAAAAAAAATTTAAAAACAGAAAATAAATAACCGAAAATAAAAAAAAAACAGAAAAAAAAATATAAAAACAGAAAAAAAAATATAAAAACAGAAAAAAAAAATAAACATACCTATGACCGGGTCCTCCGAAACATCGATGAAAGCGCGGGTTAACGCATACTCCTCTTCGGGCTCCCACGTTTGCACATTTTTTTTCGTTCGGGTGTTGGTTTCAACTTTCTTTTTATGTGCCCGTTTTGCTTTTCCTTTTCCTTTTTGCGTCTCCGGTTGCGTATCCGGTACCTCGGGTTGCGTCTCCGGAACAACATCGGGTTCGTGTAGTGGGGAGCCGAACGCTTGAGCCGACCCAAACGCTTGAGACGACCCCATCCCATCCATGTTTTGACTTGGGTTCCACCCGTAGAGATTAGGGTCCCATGATAGCGGTTGGTTCAAAAGATTCATGAACCCGGGACTTTGTTGATTGTAGTCGAGAAAACCGGAGCCGAAAGGATTGGGTCTAGTGGGAACCGGTGCCACGGGACGAGTAGGATTGCCACTAGATCGCGGAGGAATGAAGCCCCGGTTGAATGGATTCATTGTATAAAATATGAAGAATTGTAAAAAAATTTGGGAGAGATGAGAGTTTGAATGTGTGTGGTAAAAAAATAAAGAGAAGAGATTGATTTTAAAGGAAAGTTGAAAAATAAATTGAATTTTTTTTTTTTTAATGAAATTGACCGTTACAACGGTCAAAAAAATTCAAAACAATTTCCATAACGCCGCTAAGATCTTCGCGCTGGCCAAAAAAATTCGAACATGGCGCCGGGGGGGGCGGTGTTCGCGGCGCTATACAGGCGCTATAGCCCCTTCTGGCGCCCCACTACGTATTGCCTAATAGGTGTCATTATTCTTTTATTACTCTCATCCCGAAGGTGGAAAGTCCTCTGTTGATTTCAGACTTCCGGCCTCTCAAGTGTTATTGATGGTCTTGGCATCGACTACCTAGAGGTCGTATTGAGTTTCATCATCAAAACGAGTTGGTTGACCTCTTCATTAGTCTCCCGGCTTCATCCGATCTAGATAAACGGGTGTGGCCGTTTGATGGTGACTCTGAATTCATGGTTAAACTCTTAAGGAAACACATGGATCGAAGCACGTTACTAGGTTGTCCATATCAAACAAAATGGAATACTCTAGTTCGATTATTTACTTTTCTTATATAAAACAGAAACCGTAATTTGCTTGGGACGAGTAGCTGAAAAACGTTCAAGCCCTCCTTACAGGACATTTATAATTTGATTCGCTTCCGCTGTTGAAAAAAACTTGATAGCCGAGATCATCTATGATAGAGATCGCATACGTATTAGTATATTGTAATAGTGTAAGGGGGTATTAGTGTAATTACTTTTCTATAAATAAGGCATTAGTCATTAGTGAAGGATAGGAAGAGAATTAGTTAGTGATTAGGCTCATTGCCTTGTGCATGAGAAGGGCTTAGCCCTGGACCACTTCGGTGGATATTATCCTGTATTGTCTTCTTCTTCTTCTATCAAAATAGTTACAGCTTTGTTTTCATCGTTTCTTTTAGATTCAATCTCTATCAATCTAGAACCGTCAAAATTCACCCAAAGTGTAGGGAGTTTACCCCTGTTTGACAATCATGATACGATTGAAGAACTCCTGATCTCCCCCCGATTATATTTTTCAGCCACATGAACCCATAAAGCCTGATATCCTTCTTGATCCGCGTCACATTGATCTGTTTCGCATTAAACACTGCCTCGTTTCGGTGTTTCCAGATCACCCAAAGTGTAGTTTGGGTAACCAGGTAGACCACCTTCTTCCACATGCGAAATGTCTAAATGCTGAATATGATTTATTTATGTAAGTACAAGAAAGAATAGTTGTAGAGTCCATTATGAAACGAATAAGCTCGTATCATGCTAGACTTGATGTGAGGGTGAGGGTGGGGGTGGTGGACGCGATTGTGTATCCACAATGCCATGCTACTGATTCTCAAGACCTATACAAGATATCGAGTTATCTTGTGGGCATCGTGTACGTTCGGACCTTTAGATAACCTAAGATAGGGAGAGAAGGTGGTCCGTAAGTGATGATACGTCTTTCTAACGGGTCTTAAACCATATGAACTCTAAATTACGCAATGACCGGAAATCCAAGAATTTGGACAATATTATGTTGATCAGCACTTTCACTTGCGGCGCCCATCCCTTCACCACAATCCATCCATAATCGCTTTAATCGGCTTCGGTTCCAGCAAATCAAAAGTGTTTACAATAACCCCATTTGCTTTAGGCAAGTAATTCGCGAGTTTAAGGAAGTCCGAATAATCCGTGGAGTTTCTATCAAGAACAATAGTTGACATATCCAACGAAGGTATGGGAGGCATCCCCGGCGAATACACGAGCCCGTTCATATCCCTAAAACTCCCCGGGTAATCGCGATCAAGAACCGGGAAGTAAAGGATCTCCACAAGGCAACATGCACCTGAGGTAATAAAGTAGTAAACCGCAATGTTGAGGTTTGCGGCTGCCATCATGGCAGATGTACAAAACAAATCAATAATCAACGCGGTAGGAGAAAGCGATCGAAGTGCATTGTCCACATTGCGGACGCTGCGGCCTATTAGATCGAATCTTATGGCTTCGGAGATCCGGTAAGCTTTGAAGTCAAGCAGTATTAGATCGAATATGTCATTCAATGTATAAAGATGTCGAGAAGTGTAGACCAAACCGTTCAACAAGGATTATATCGTTTTGAATCATGCCTGCCACGTTGGTTGGGAACCTCCCAACACGAATCGGTTTGGCCGTTAGAACCGATATTTTAACTTATTTTCTTTTTCAAAGCCATTAGCTTTGTATAAAATTTTGAAAACAATATAAGCATAACTGCATATTTCAAAGGTAAAATAAAATAATAAAGGTAAAAGCATCGCCTTAATTACACGATCGGTTTCAAGTTCCATACCATGAACCAGACCATTAAACCCGGTTTTCCAGACCTCAAACCGGCCGGTTTTCAGTAATACCTAAATATTAACATCTCTTTTCCACAGACTTTTACAACTTTACTGCTACCAAGTTAGCGACTGCAAGTGTTTTGATGCCATTAACGGCAGTAGTGATACAATTTTTGAAGATTTTTGGTTTCCTATAGCGTAAAATTATTATTCAACTTATACAAACCCATGGCACGGAATAGTGTTTCCCTGCCATTGGTCGAAATGGGCGGCCGGGATTCCCCTATTTGACCAACCAGTTTATTATTTTATATCCACTTTAAAATTACGGTTTCGTACTCAGTTTAAAATTACGCTTTTCTCCCCACTTAAAAGTATAATAACCCTTTTGTCAGCAGGGCAAATTATGATTTTGCCCTTGGTTCAAAAATTACAATTTTACCCACAACTTATTATTTTATACCCGTTTTAAAAATATGGTTTTGCCTCCAGTTTAAAATTACGTCTTCGCCCCTAGTTCAAAATAAAATTATGCTTTTGCCCCCAGCTTAAAATTACGATTTTCCCCTCGGTTCAAAATTATGATTTCACCCTCATTTTAAAATTACTTTTTTTGTCCATAGCTAAACATAAAATTATGGTTTTCCCCTACCTCAAAATTACAATTTTACCATCAGTTTAAAATTATGATTTTCCCCCAGTTTAAAATAAAAATATGACTTTAAACCCAGCTAAACCGAAAATACGATTTCGCCCTCGGTAACAAAATTACGCTTTTACCCTCAGACAAAATTACATTTTCGCCCTAATTCAAAATAAAATTTTGTCCCCCCCCCCCTCGACTCAAAATTACGATTTTACACCAGTTTATTATTTTATACCGACTTTAAAATTACGGTTTTGTCCCCAGTTTAAAATTACGTATTTGCCCCCCGTTCAAAATAAAATTAAGCTTTTCCCCCGGCCATGGTTGCAAAAGTCGCTAGGCGTTCTCTAGTCGGTCGTCTGGGGAGTTGAGAGTACTCGGCCTAGGTGGAGAGTACTCGGGGAGTACTCGGACGTGTTAAATTATAAAGAAACTAGTTTTTGGAAACAAAATATATGTTAAATAACATAAATTTACTAATATCTATTAAAAATTACGTGAAAATGATATTCGTTCTTTAATATGATATGCATAGAAATTATGTTTTATTAATTTTTAAGTCAAACTCGGTCCGAGTTGACCTACTAGATAAAATTTTGATCGAGGTTGACCACGTTTGACCGATTCCGAGTACTTAGTCGGAGTGAAAGAAAGTCGCCTCGGCAGCCTACCTTGTAGCGACTACTCGGGGAGTACTCGGCCTTGTAAACCTTGTTTTACAACCATGCCCCCGGCTAAAATTTACGATTTTCCCCTTGGTTAAAAATTACGATATCACCCTCAATTCAAAATTACATTTTTTGTCCCCATTGCAAAATATAAATATGGTTTTCCCCTAGCTAAAAATTAGGATTTTACCCTCAGAAAAAAAAAATTGATTTTTCTCCCAAGTAAAAATCGTGTCAAGGAGCTGTCTAACCCGCTTGTTACTTTTTCTTTCTAGCAAAATTATAGTACAGTTTTTTTAATTAGTTGAGAATTATTCGGCCATCTTGAGAATTATTCGGCCATCGCCCCGTAACACGGGCGGGGCATCACCTAGTTACTTAACAAAAGGCAAATCTGGCAATGTTTTAAACACGGTACTGACTAACAAACAAGATGCTCAGAACTATTCCTTGACTGAACTTACTATACTGTAAACTTTAGCAAAACATACCGTTTTTAAAAAGAAATCCGTATTGCAAACTATCTTGTAGAATTGTAGTTTAAATTACATAACACGAATGTTGTAACGATGGCACGAAAACAAGTGGGCACGTTGAAGATCAGCTGAAATTGTGTTTATTTAACTCCTAATCTCGAGCGTTGCCAAGATAAAACACTTGACCTCAAAAACACGGTTATTAAAACATCACGACGATTGTTAATATAGTAAACATTCAGCTTTCAATTAACAGAAAGAAACCCTTCACTCGAAAGAAATGAAAAACAAAGCCCGATTAGCTAAACCAGCAGGGCTCAAGTTGACTGAGAAGTTGCAGGGATCACCGGCTCATCTTTCTTGAGGGCACCATCCAGTTTTCCACCCATGACGGCTTCCAACGTCTTGTAGAACTCCTCGGGGAGCGGACCGGGCCGGTGCAGTGGCACGTGTTTTGGAACGGGAGCGTCGTTTTCAACTACTTCGCATTCGTAGTCATCTGGCACACCCCATGGGTCCCACTCTGCAATTTGGACAATCACACAGATAGAGTTAACACTTAACTTAAAGTAAGTTAATAACATTTCACGACACGAGACTGTAAGAGCATATCATTTGACCTAGCTATAGGACTGGTAACAAAACTCGGCATAAACATCATAGGTAAAGTAATAATAGCTTGACAGTACTAGTATAACGGTTTTAATGTTGACAATGATATTCGGACAAAATAACATTAACAATCCTTAAAATTTCCTCAAAACGCCACAAGTAGTAACCAATGAGCTGTGGCAGATCTAGAAAATATTCGTAGCGGTAACGTATTATAAAAAAACGGTAACCAAATCAAAAAAACGTCAAAAAAGGTCAATTTTTTCCAAAATTTCCACTACCGCCGAAGCGGTAGCGGAGGCTACCCCTTCCCCTAAGGTAGGTCCGTCCCTGCCAATGAGACCACCAAAAAATTATGCTATTATTACGTTACCTATGATGTTTATGCTGAGTTTGAAGTATTTTTGTGAACTATGAGGCATTATATACATATCATTGTGTGTGTGTGTGTGTGTATAAGCTTGAAATATTACATATAAAAACTCCAATCCGATTAATCCCTAATTCCTATTAATCCCAAATAATCGCTAGTCGGTACCCCCACCGGTCAACTAGTGCCTATAGCGATTTTTACAACACTGCATGATGGCATGCCGATAACTGTTGTATGTTAGAGGGAAGCACAGCCCAATCAAGTGCATACACAAAGCTAGAAAGATAAAAGGTCTGTTTAAAGATTCAAAAACAATATAATGAGTGGTGACAAAAAGCAGAAACAGATATTATATCTTACGGTAACATTACTAAACCTTTTAGACCATTTGATCCGTCGTAGTTTCTCCTTCACAACTACATAAACATCTATAATAACTTATTAAGATTCAAAAAATACTTATAGAAATATCATCCATTAATAATCATTTACCTATACCAATCAAACATACATCCTAGGGGTGTAAACAAGCCCAGAGGCTCAAGAGCTACTCATGATTGGCTCGATTAAAAGCTCGAACAAGCCGAGCTTAGCTAGAGGCTGAAATAGAGCTCGTTTAGTTATCTAGCCTGAGCTCGAGCCTGAAATACAAAGCTCATTTAGGCTCGCGAGCCTAAACGAGCCCAAACAAAATTTTAGTTTTTTTTACATATTATATAATAACAATGATGATAATATTGGTGAGCCGAGCTCGAGTCGAGCTTTGGCTCGTTTAAGAGGTGTTGAGGCGAGCTCGAGCTGATCTTTTAGCTCATTTAAGATTGTTCTCAAAATAACCCGAGTCGAGCTCGAGCTCAAAGAAGTAGGCTCAAACCGAGCCAAGCTTTATACATAACGAGCCGAGCTCTAGCCTAGTCAAGCTCGAATCCTAAACCTAATCCTTCCTTTCATTTCCACAACATTCATCGCCTATCAACCGCAATCGCAACCATAACCGTAACACAATCTGTATGTATACACATCAGTTAATAATACTTTAACCTAATTATGCGCCAATTCATCATATCAATCAATCATAACCTAATCTCTATACACATTCATCCAAACATCAACAAATTCAAAACCGAACAAGAGCGAAAACAAACCGATCATTTTGTCGATGAGTTTGAGTTCATCCCGAGCCTCTTCAATAAGCTCTTCAACCTGACCACAACCAAGTTTCTTCTCAATGGACTCCCAGTCTTCTTCCTGTTCACACACGCTCAGCCGGTGGCGCGTGAAGCTCTCGACGGCCTTACGGTAGCCTTCGTCCTCCGGTACTCGCTGGATCTCGGTTAGGGTTTTGTTGTAAAGATCGATTAACACCTCCCGTGCGTTAGGGACCACTTCCAGACCGACGATCCCTGTTGTTTCCTTCACCTTTGCCATCATCATCAAGGATGATGGTCGAGCAAACCTTCGAAGGAACATGTTTGTTCGATTTGATTGTTGGTGTTAGTGGGAGTGGTGAATGGGTCTGAGTTAGGGCATTCAACATTGGTTTTATATACTCTTTATTTTTCTGAGTCTTATTTGTAAAAGAAAATGGTTTTAGGTACTGGTATTAAATCGTATCAGGTATATTCGGTATCGGTACCGGTTTTTATTTTTTATGTTTTTTGTTACCGGTACTGGTATTTACGGTACCAGTACCGGTGTATTCGGTACCGGTACCGGTATCAATTTTCCTCGTTTTTTGGTATCGAATGGTACCGTGCTCATCAGAGTCTTATTTGTAAAAAGAATGGTTTTAGGTAACTTGGATTTTAATACTTCGGAGCATTTGTTAAGAGTTATATGGTAGCCACTTGGTGATTCTATTATGAGGTTGTATCTGAATGAGAATCAGTCACTAATAAAAGTGTGTTTGGTTGATCATATGAACACCTCTGAATTAGGCAACGAGTTTTCTTACCCGTAAAGTTTCAAAATGATGTTGAATAAAAATTTTACTTTTTTGTCAATTCAGATGTGTTCATAACTACTCACACACCACCTTTTTGACCCACCACCAACTACCACGACATCAGCGTACTCATACCGGTTTAACACTTACTGTTTTAGAGTCTCATACCTAGTCAGACCTCTTACTTGCTTATCACTTAATGGCAGTGTTGCAAAAATCGCGATTAATCGCGACTACTGAGTAATTTTTCACTAATCAGTCAAAAAATCGCTAGTCGGTCAAAGCCGGTCCAAGCCGCCCTAGTCGGCCCAAGTCGCCCTAGTCGGCCCATTTGAAATCCTTACAAAACAGGCCCAAAATTACAACTTTAGCCCATTTTCCTTATCCCTTACTCTAATATGGCAAAGAATTTGAGTCGGAGAAAGAGGATGAAGTAGACGAGGAGATTGAATACGAGTCGGATGGTGTCGAAATCATTGAACACTACGGAGATGACGATTACATTTGAGCTATTTGTTATTGTTTGAATTTAAGTACTGAGACTTGTTATCTTATGACTTATATGTAAGTTTAGTTTGTATTTTGAACTACTTTTACCTTTTAAATATTATATTGATATGGATGTGTGAGTATATATATACATATTTATAAAAATAATAAAATTTACATATAAAGTTCCGATCCGATTAATCCCGAGTAATCCCGAGTAGTCGCTAGTTCCCACCTCATCGGCCGACTAGCGACTACCGAGTTCTCCAACCTTGCTTAATGGTGAAGAGATTACTAAAGAGCCCCTTGCTGACGGATGATGAGTTATACCCATGATTTGATAAGTGACATTCTTGTTTTATACTTTTGTTCTCAAAAGGGTGTATACTTTAATGCGGAAGTAACTTCATTGTTCTAGTTATGTTACTTCAAAACAATTTGTAATACTGCTTGGACACACTTTTAGGGTTACCTCCTTGATGGAGGCATGTGACTTTCTTTTCTATAAGCTATTGACACAGGTCACAACTTATGCTAATCTTGTGTCATTTTCTTCAAAGAGCCTGTAATTGTTAGGCGATCGTTTAGGGTGATTTCCATGTATGACTCATTACCAACCCTTCTGTCAGAAAACAGGGTACCTGGACTGACCTACATAATCACACAAGCGTTTTGAATCCCTCAGAATTGTTGTAAAATTTCCCTAGGCGGACCTTCAGCCATTGGACAAGGAGTAGAGGAAGTTTTTTTCATCTATAATTTATTAGGGGATAAGATGATGAAAACTTGAGTCACCATCTAAAAAAAACCTTTAAATTCTAAATTTTTAAGCATACAAGATATGTATGTAATTAAAAAAGCAAGTTTAGTGGTCCAAAAACACAAAGACTAGTACTTTGACATCATACCATATGTTATATTTTTGATTTGTCTAGATTTAAATAATTTAAGACGATCTATATTCAAAATTTCTAATACCTCATTGTTTGATTTGTAGGGTCATTTTAATGCTTAGGATTGAATTCTCATGAATTTTGTATATAGTTTTCGTAGTATATTTGCATTCTAATGATAATCATAGGTGGCGTTCATGTGGATTCCTTGAAGTACTGAGACGATTTGTTGCCCAAATTCCATCCTTTGAGAATTGTACATGGAACAAATTCGCCATCTGCGAAAAAACTATAAAACAAAACACAAAAACGTAAATCTAACAATTCTTAGAATTAGAATTCACATATAACGAGGATTATCTTTCAAAATCGTGCATTTTGAAAAGCTAGGTTGTACAGCCGTTTTATAGAAACCCAAATTGATTTATCAAGGTTGAAAACAACCCTTTTATAGGCTAAATTGCTAAAAGAAACCATCAAGATCGGCCCAATTATGTATGTATAGGGCTTCAAGCCCAACGTCTAGCTAAACGTTGTTTTTGCCTTTGGCAAATTATTTTCCAAGAAAAACACACTAAAAATCATTAGAATGCGGTTTTCTATAAATGACTATCTACTTTTATTCGATCAATTAGTTCTTCATGGAATTCTTTTTACCTACAATTGATTAAATCAAGATTTTTGGTTTAGAGTCAGTTTAGGTATTAGTATTGATCTCACCTTTTTAAAGCCTAGATAAACGTCGCTATGATAACTCTTCAAATGACGTTGATTAAGACGCCATTTTAGGTTTGCTCGACAGATCCTTTTAAACCTCATCTTGTTAGCTGACATGGCAATTTGTTTCAAGAAATGATGATATTAATAAAAACATATATATCTAGTTCAAACAAAAGACTAGAGATAACAAAGCAAGTTAAAAATCATTTATACGCATTTCGAGCTAAACCCATGATTTTTTTACAAACTTCTTACATAATATAGGCTCGTCGTTTTTAACCAAGACCCGATCACCACCCGACCCGTAAAGACACAAATCGATTAGCAAGTGATCCGTAAGACACGAATCCGATTAACGTATATACCCAAACTAGGGGTTTATCACTTCCAATAATTTGAGTTTTGAAGATGTGACGTTGTAGCTTACATGTCAATTTTCACAAAACAAATTTACTACATCATTGAGATTCATTGATGAACAACCAAGGAACTTCAATCGAGTTTTGTTCAAGTTTCCAACACCAAGAATTTGGAGGTTCTTATTTTTTTTAATCGTTTACTGTTAGAATTTAATTATGCTAATAAAGTAATAAATACCTGTAACAATAAACGAATGACGGGTAAAATGTTGTACCGTGTTCGTTACCCACAAGGCTTGCGTCAATCCGAAGAGCAAGGACAAGGTCACAAAACTAGTGTGATGTAACTGTTTTTTTTCCTCGAGTACTTGATATGATGTTTTTTATAGGCGGTGGGTATAATCAGTAAAGATGTTTTATATAGGCGGTAGGTATAATCAATAAAGAGGAGGTGTATTTAGACTAACCCTTTTTATTCTGTCAATAGTCAGTCAACAAAGACATGTTTTTATTTTATCTAAATAACAATATAACATACCCAAGAATGTTAAAGAGTACATCTTACAACATACAACATCATAATAATCTACATCTACTTAACTAATCACCAAAAAAATGTATATTCTGTAGACGAAATCCCTAAAGATTTAGCTTCTGGTTGATCTAGGGCGAACCCATCTAGCCGAACTCGCTTTCGACAAGCCCGAATAGTAATCACCCACATTAGCCACGAAAAGAGGGTCCCTTTCATCATCATATTTATCTTCCATGAAACCACTAGCCATGTTCCCCTGGTCCATGCTTTCGAGCTCGTTGGTTAAATCATCCATGGTCTTTTTCAGAGTGGCCTTGCTCATTGGCCCAGCCTCGGTCGTTGCCACACCAACCATGGTGATCCTCGGAAGAAATGGGTTCGGGTTCGGGTTTGGGTGCTGGTCTTCTTCCAGATATTCTTTATCACCACTGCATTTTTGTAAGAAAATAAAATAATGATAGAGGAATGACTAATATTTATAAACATGTCAAATGTGTTGGAACATCAAACCAGTCAAATAACAAAAATTGCTAAAGGGAAAATGGATCACTATTTGATAATGTAAAAAAACTGCTAATTTTAATCAAAACTAATGGGCTAATTATTTATATAAAAAAATTAGAAAATGGGCATTAAAGTGTTTGTTGGTCAACGCAAATATGCCTTTAATTGAACCAAACGTTCATGAACTGTTCGTGAACTTGTTCGGCAGGAAGTTCGTTTATTTAATAAACTAACGAACATAAACAAAATTTTGTGTTCATTTAATTAATACATAAGTAGTTATATTTATACAAATAGAAACATAAATTGGGCTTTCTAACTATTTACATAAATATAAATAATTGGTAATTAGTAATTAGTAATTGGGCATTCTAATAATAAAAATGGGCTTTCCATGGAACTTATCGTAATTAATCCCTATGTTGTATATAAAAAAACTTTCATTTGTGTTCGTTTATGTTTGTTCAATTATGTTGATTTGTATTGTTTTATGTTTGTTAAATTATGTCCATTTAAGTTTGTTTGTTTATATCCATTTACGTTCGTGAACTGTTCGTTTAGTTTTTCAACGAACAAACATAAACGAACACGAACACGAACATGCCCATTTTCTCAGTAAACGAACATGACTAAAAAAATTTGTTCGATTATATGTTCGTGTTCGGTTAAAGTTAAATGAACGAACGTGAACATATCTATGTTCATGTTCGTTCGGTTCGTTTACAGGCCTAAACGCAACTGATTCTGGCCCACTTTGAGCTGCCTTTGACCCGTTAACCGACCCGTCCATTAAAGTGTGTCGGGGTGTCAACCTGTTGTGTTCATCCTGAGACTCGTGTTTTGAAGGATTAAATTGCTGCAGCCGGTTGTTTTCAGCATGAGGTAACATGGATGCCTTCTCAAAGGAAGCTGCACTCCTGCAATCGGATATAAACAGTAATATTTAGTAACCATCAGATTGTTAACTGAAAGCTTATCAGATTCATATAAACTAGAACCGGACATTTTGACCAAAGGGTTGACTTGGGTTATAATTTGTCTCAAGTAGGGATGGGCTTTTTTTCCCAAATACCCGTACCTGTACCCGTACCGTACCCGTACCTGTACCCGTACCCGTACCGATTTTGAATATTCGGTACATGTATCGGTACCAAGTTTTGTTAACTTCGGTATTCGGTACTTTCGGTATTGGGACGGGTACGGGTACAGGTAAAAAGGGGTACTGGTACCATATTTAAATATGGAGTTTCAAAAGTTTTTTTTTTCGGTATTGAGACTCTCAAGTGGATAAATTTCTTTAAGACACGTCCAATAGGTCAAACGGGCCGAATGTCGCCCAAAGTGTATTTAAGATGCATAAAATCAGTTCATTTAAAAAAAAAAGCAACTCGGGCCTTTGGGTTACCTTTTCTCAAACGAGTCAACCACATACGGAAATTTGGGTTGAATTCCAGTGGCTTTCCTAAACCACCTGTTTCCAAGAAGTACTTTATCAACCGTATACAGAAGCTGCATCTCTGCAGCCTTCGTAATTATACTCAATGGTATAGACGGAGCCCCCATTTCATCCATAACTTCCTGAACCTGTCAAAAACAGATATACGTACAGTCTTAATACAACAAAACAATAATCAAATGTAATCGTGTCGGGTTGGCGGGTTGACGGGTCGATATGTGCAACCTAAACCTGACCCATATTATTATTCGTGTCAAAGATTTTAACCCTAACCCGTACACACATAAATTCGGGTCAACCCGTTTTTTTAACGAGTCATACATGTTAACGAGTTATAAGCGCCTGGGTTATCGACAACGTGTTTAATGGTGAGTATGCGTGTGACAAATAAATAATATAGTGTGTCAACACTTATCATTATTATAATGGAAAAAACAAAAACAAAAAAAAATATTTTTTTCTAAATACTTAAACGGGCTAACGGGTCACCCGACCCGTTGTTAAACGGGTCGTGTTAGTCAACCCAAACCTGTTTTTTTCATACCAGCCAATGTACAAAGCATGAACGAATCGCAGCAATCGACAATTTTTGAAATAATATCTTCTTTGTAAAACTTTGTAAATTAAGTGGATAATATGATCATACCTCTGGGGGTTCCCAAACATTGTCTGTATTGTCATCCAGCAAATCTGAAGCTATGTTGTCATCGTCTATAATATCTCGACGTCTTTGCAAATGTCGAGTCTGAATTAACGAATCAAAATGCTGATTTACCGAATCTTCAAGAATGTCATCTAGCATGCTTTTATTGAAGAAATATGGAGTATACCTAACAAGGTCGATATCAAGAAATGCATATAATCAATAAACGAGCAGTGAATTAAATATATTTTGGTTAAGCACGATACATACCACTTAATTCCATCGGCAGTGGCTATTGCAATATCTAAGTTTTGTGCAGTGAAAACCGGAACTCCTTCGACTTTCTTCTTCCGAGTGTTTTGTGGCGTGTTTTTAAGAAGTTTGTTGGCTTCTTTGACCTGTCTCTCGTTTGGAATGAACTGGAACAAGTGAGGCTTTTCCTATAAAAACGAAGAAAATGAAATAAATAATTGAATTTCAACAGACGTACCAATAAATAATTAGACCTGTAAACGAACCAAACGTTCATGAACTTGTTTGGCTGGAAGTTCGTTTATGTTCGTTTATTTAATGAATGAGCCAATATGAACACGTTTTTTTGTTCATTAAATTAAACGAACCAACGAACATGAACGCATGTTGTGTTCGTTCATTTATGTTCGTGAACGTCCGTTTATGTTCGTTTATTTACATTTGTTTATGTTTGTTCGTTTATGTTCGTTTCAATCTAAATACATAAGTAGTTATATTTATACAAATATTAAACATAAAATGAACTTCCTAACTACTTATACATAAATATAACTAACTGGTAATTGGGCTTTCTATGATTTCCAACAGAATTTATCGTATTCGTCACTAATTTATATAAAATATGACTTTTTGTCCGTTTATGTTTAGTCAACTATATTCATTTGTGTTCATTTATGTTTGTTCAATTATGTTCATTTTTGTTGTTTATTGTTTGTTATATTATGTTCGTTTAGGTTTGTTTGTTTATGTTTGTTTACGTTTGGGAACTCTCCGTTTAGGTTTTAAATGAATGAACATAAACGAACATGAACAACAAATGTGTTTGATTATATGTTTGTGTTCGGTTAAAGTTAAATGGATGAACACGATCATGCCTCTGTTCGTGTTCGTTCGGTTCATTTACAGACCTAAAAATAATAGTGCTGTAAAGATAAATGAGATACCTTGAAATGTTCATATGCTAAATCAAGGCGACAGGCACCAACGACCCCACTAGGAATATTCAACCGCTTAACGTAAGAAACTGAAAAAAAAAAACGTAAAATCAGAATGTAATCATCCTCCATCAAGTTCTTCGAAAGTAACTTATGGAAACGGAACTAAATAGATGAAAAAAATGTACAATGAATTTGTATCGTTTTACCTGCATCTCCGAGATCAATGAAAAACTGGAACACGGGGCCGTTCCTCTCACTCTTCATAACGGCTTGAAACATCTTTTTAAGCCATTGTGGTGTTCTGTGAGTGTAAAGAAACACCTAGAAATATGTGATATAAAACGGGGAAAGAATAAACGAGACAATAGATGAATAAAATGTGAAGAGATCCAAATATCACACAGAAGAACATACTCATTGCCAAGAACTTAATCCATTATGCAAAAACACAACAAAATAGCAACGCAAAACGACATAAAAGCAGTCACTCTAAGTAGTTAATGCGGTAAAAAATCGGATATCAGTAATCGTGGTGGGATACCATTAACAAATTAACTTTTTGCAACTTGCAAAACACTAACAATTGTAGCAAGTAGGAACTGGTTAAGACTTAAAACACTAATAACATTTAACACTAAAGCTTAACGATTAAGACTTAAAACACTAATAGCAGCAATAAGAAGAAAGGCAAATGGTACAACTAAGAAGAAAGGTATTGATATCGGCAAAATCGATGATGTATCGGTCAATATCACCGACAATATCGGTACCGATATTCTGACCAATATGTTGCACCGATATCTCACAAAGGGACCGATAACCGATGTATCGGTGATATATTGGCGATATTTACTACATAGCAGTCACTACAAAAACCTGTACTAAACTCGATACATGTTGGGTCATGACTATTGGAAGTTGGAACTCGAACGATAATCCTGAAAATCAATTTTACACAATTTCCCCTCTATTTTACATTCTTTAGTTTGTGCCCCTATCCTGATCTATTTTGAATACTAAACAGCTAAACCCAGTGTCGCAAAAAACGCAACTAGGCGGCGATCAATCGCTAGTCGGCCCGTAGCTGAGTAATTTTTCGTTAATCAGTCCATTAATCGCTAGTCGGGCCTAGTCGGACCTAGTCGGCCAGCCAAAAATCGGCGATTCCGGCCAGATCCTGGCAAAAAACCTGTATATTCCGGCCAAAACCTCTAAATTCCGGTCAGTTTCCAACCAAACCATGTGAATTCCAACAATTAATCTTGTATACTTAAAAAAATGAGTTGAGTAGGAGTTAAAACCTAGCTACTTAAAATATTTACCTATAAAAATGTGTATATGTATACATAAAACTCAAAATTACATATAAAAAAGCTGATCCGATTAATCCCGAGTAATCCCGAGTAGTCGCTAGTCCCCACTTCACCGGCCGACTAGCGACTAGCGAGTTCTCCAAGCTTGGCTAAACCTAATCTATTCACACAATTTACCTCTAATCTATTCAAATTTTATAGTTTGTGCTCACTCTCAAAACAAGTATACTCTTTTATCAACCAGCAGTTAAACATACTGTACAGAAAACAAAAAATATATAAAATTAAAATTAAATAATACCTTTGCGAAATAAACGGAATATCAAATTGAGTAGAAACAGCCATGAGACCAGTTCCAGAAAGATCACACATACTAAAAACCTGACCTACAAACGCCGGACCACCACTATTTCCGTCCGCTTTCAAATTCGAAACCCTAACCGTCGATGGAAACCCTGAGCTAGTTGTCTCTGACGAGACACTACCAGCCGATGAAAACGACGCCGTATTAGGCGCAGAAGAATCGAATAACGAAACCGGTGGTGAGGAGAGAGGAAGCGGGAGGAATAATTTGGCCGGAGAAGAAACGGAGGTTGAGTTGGGGGATTTAGGAGTGAATATGGAGGAGATGTTTGTGGCCGTTGAGTGGATGAAGTTGGAGATGTTGTTTAGGTGGTGGTGGTGGTTGTGACGGTGGTCAGTTGTGGTGGTCATCGGAAAGTTTTGGTGTTGTCGCCGGTGAGTGAGATAACTGAATGAGGATGAAGATTATGTTTTGTATTTTTGTTGGGTTTTTTTTTTTTATTTTTTTATTTTTTATTTTTTTTATAAAAAGAAGTGGTTGTGTTAGGTGTTGGTCTTAGTGGTGAACATGGGCCTGACTTTTGAGGTTAATGTGTATGGTCCAAATCATGTAAATTGGGTTGAGCTTGTGCTGGGGCTGGTTGGAGCATCTTATATATATATGAGTAGGGCTGCAAATGAACCGAACAAACAAGACCTTATTCGTGTTCGTTTGTAAAGAAATATAAGTGTTCGTGAACCGTTCATGAACACTTATCGAATGAGATTTTATGTTCGTGTTCGTTTGTTAAGAAAATGAACTTGTTTGTGTTTGTTTGTTAATTTTAGGCAATGAACAAAAATTAACGATGATGAACATAAATGAGCACAAACTAATGTTCATGAACACAAATGGAAACAGACCAACACAAACAAGCGATCATGATCAAAATATATAATACACCGACACTTATTACATATTTCATTTGTCGGAATTTTGAAATTTTTAAATAAAATATTAAAACTAAAAACACTAATAAACTATCGAACACAAACGAACATGTTGCCGAACATTCACGAACATAAACGAACGAATGCATCATTTGTTCATGTTCGTTCATTTAACTAGACGAACGAAATTTCTTGTTCGTGTTCGTTTGTTTAATAAACGAACGAACACAAACGAACTTCCCGCCGAACGGTTCACGAACAGTTCGCCGAACGTTTGGTTTGTTTGCAACCCTATATATGAGTCATCATGATTAGCAATAGAGGTGTGCAAAAAACGGATCCAGAAAAAAAGGCCGAAATCGATTCTTTTAATACTCGGGGATTCTATAACTGAAATTGAAACCGACCCTACCCGTAGAGTATAGATAGGGTATGTATTTTGATCTCAATACCTGGAACCAGAACCAGAACCGATCATACCCGAAACTGGACAAGAACCGGAATCGAAACCGATTATACCCTGCTATACCCGATACATGATTCTAATTGTTATTGAATGCCTACATAGGCCTCACGCTCATGATTTCTTAACTGTTATTCCTATTCAAGGTCTGGGTCAACGTATGTCAGCGGTGGAGTACCGGTCAATCCTTAAGTATCGTCTGATGATCTCCATGTTCCCGAATGATGAAAATTACCCAGTCTGCCGTAAAGCATGCCTGGATAAATACGGGGAGCATGCGTTACACTGTAGAGAGTTGTCGGGGTTTAAGTATTGCCATGACTTTGTTCGAGACGCATTAATGGATATTCTTAGGCCAGCAGGGATCTCGGCAAAGAAAGAGGCACCGGTTAATTTTCTTACAGACCCGGTGGAAGGGAGGTCCACCCTACGCCGGGCTGACGTGCTAATTTTTGGTTGGGAGGGCGGGAAACATGCTTGTGTCGATCTCATAGGTGTATCCCCCTAGCCGGGTTCCGGGAAAATGGGTTTGTGGCGGAGCAATCGGTACTGAAAGCAGAGTCAAAGAAGGTGGAAAAGCACGCGAAAGCTTGTGAGGATAATCAGCATGCCTTTGTCCCCCTGGCGTTTGACACGTTCGGCTCCTTGGTGCTGGAGGCGGTTCGGTTCTTGGCTAGAGTTCAGCGTGTGGTCCATAGCAACTTTTCGACCCCTCAGGGGCGATGCTTTGTTTTTAGTAGATTAGGGTTTTCTATTCATAAGGGAATGACGGCGCAGTTTGTTGCTCGTCTACCTGCTATTCTTATGTAATTTTCCCTGATTATTGTAACGAAATATCTATCTTTTAAATTTATGTTACTGCATTTATATTAATTTTTGTACATTATACAATGCATATTTAATAATAACAAACAAAAAGACAAGAAAATATAGTAATAAAAACGCAATAAAGTATTACTAAACCTATAAATAGGGTACTAAAAAACTAGGAAATAGGGTATAGAAAAACCCGAAAATAAGGTATTTTAATGCCCGGTTTCTTAAGAACCGGAACCGAACCCTACCTGGAACCGAGCACATAGGGTATGGTTTTTTTGGTCAAATAACTGGAACTGGAACTGAACCGGTTATAGCAATAACCTGTGCCAACCCTTAAAACGATAAACCAAAACCAGTTCCATAACTACCCGGTTTGTGCACCTCTAATTAGCAAGAACATAATTATATTAGAGAAAAAGTTATGCTAGTAAAATAATAATCGAATGTTTTACAGTGAAATGGTTTAACACGTTTCACCCGGTGTCAATTTGACTCACTAGGAACTCCAATCATTTTTAACTAGTGGAAGTTGTCACCTCTCAAGTATTTTGGCTTGTTAGGGTGAAGAGGGTGCCAAGTGAGTTTAACAATTCAGTGTAATTAAAGAGGAACATAAACTCATGGAATATAAAATAGTTCAATAACTAGATGATTTTTAAAAGTGAAAATGCATTTACATATTTATCTAGTTACTGATTTAATATTGTTAGTGATCCACTAATAGAAATTTTGTAAGCGTGATCGTACATTGTAATAACAAAGTTTCTTTTGCAGGTTTTTACTGGTTGCAGTTAAGACCACACGGAGTGGGTATGGATTTGTGACGAGGAAGCCTCTCCATAAACATATTGGGTTCATTTCAGAACTCTAAATAATTACAGAACTTTCAAAACTCCTAATAAACAATCATTTTATATATATATTTTTGTATTTAGGATCCTTTTATCATCTATTATATGTATTTCTTTGATATGTAAGTATCTATAGAAAACCCACTTTAATTTAGAAAACCCGGGAAACTCAAAGCTCCCGATGTTTTTTTCTTTTGAAAAAATTTACACATGTTATATACATGTTTCTAAGGGTTTTGGGCAAAAAAAAAAATCAAAAAAGCGCCGAGTAGATATTTTTTAAAAAAATAAACAAGTTTTGGTGTAACACATGTTACAAATATGTCAGATGAATGTTTCCCGGGTTTTCTAAATTAAAGTGGGTTTTCTATACATCCTTCCCCTTTCTTTGATTACATACATGTAAACTAATTACATATAAAAAATGATAAAATTACTCTTAACATGTATGTAATCATAAAAATACACATAATAACCGGTAAAATTATCCTAAACATAAAAATATATAAATAAAAAGATTGTTTATTAGAAGTTCTGCGAGTTTTGTAAATATTTATGGTTCTGAAATGATCCTTGCCCTTTATACATATAGACTAAAAAGCATACATATATCCACCATAAGGCCATGTGTAGTCATAAAGCGCTTTGTGGGGTGTTATGCAACAAGTACCGAAACGCGTAAGAGAGGGGCTTTATATAACTTTAGTGTGTAGTGGGGATATATATATATATATATGTACGGGCCACAGGGCTTTATATATGTATGTATATATATGTGTGTGTGTGTGTGTGTGTGAGTGGAGAGGGATGAAACACGCCGTTATGCATTTCGCGATGAGAGATTTTCAGCACATGGCGCCCCCCGTAATGGTGTTCAGGGGCGCCATGGGGCGCTATGGCTCAAATCCAAGTGATATACCGCCCCATTACACATACTCTAAACACTAATGTTAACTTAATAAACTCATCAGATTTATGAAAACAAGCAACTGTTAACAGGATGCCAATTAACTTTAAAAAACAATCAAGCTTGTGTGCAGTAAGTGAGCTCAATCTGTGATACAGTGCTTTCAGCAGCCATCCACCATTCATCATCCTCATCATCCCACACTTGATCCTGTTAAAAACCGATTTTATAAATCTTCATTCAACGTTTAAAAATTTACTAACAAACAATTTAAAACTTGTAACAAGAAAACAGACCTCCTGCCCGAGATCTAGCTTTCGTGGCATATTTTCAACCTCGTCTGCAAACACCATTGCTTCACTCCACCACTCGTCTTTCTGACACTTGTCCATTGGGCTTTCACTTTCATACTCACGACTTTCGTTTTGCTCCTCTGTTTTAATGTAACTGGAGTCGGGAAACACTTCGGGTGGGACCGGGCGTAGGGGAGAACGGTAACCTATGACCATCAGTTAGTTCGGCGGTTAGGTGCATTCATAGTTGTCGGTAGCGATGGCTACGGTCGCTATAGCAAATAGTGTGGCGTGTAGGTACATGTAGTGGTGTACAAATCGGTTTTTTTCAAAAACCGGTTTCGGTTATTAACCGAACCGTTTTTTTTTTTCACCCAAAACGAAAAACGGTTTTTTTATAACCGGTTTCGGTTACTAACCGGTATTTCAAGTCCAAAACAATAACCGGTGTAACCGGTTGGGCCCGGTTTTTTTTTAAACCGGTTTCGGTTATTAACCGGTTTTCCAGATTAAGAATAGTAACCGGTCACAAACCGGCGATTCGGTTATAAAACCAATTCGGTTATAAAAAAAACCAGTTAAAAGAAAAAACCGGTTTCGGTTCTAAAACCGGTTTTTTTGTACACCTCTAGGTACATGCTCGCTATATGGTCCCTAGCGATAGATAGCGGCCTTTAATTTTTTATTTTTTTTTAATATAAATAGCAATTAAATATAGCTATAAAATAGCTGGATTTTAGGTTTTTGTTAAATATACATGTAAAATAGCGTATATGCCAGGGTAATTTGATATAATATACATATAAAGAAATTCTAGTGTATCGCTATTTATAATATAAAATAGCGCCCGCTATTTATCGCTATTCGCTATGTAGCATATAGGTACCTTATCGCTATTTGCCATTAACAACTATGGGTACGTTTAAATGTTTAAAAAGATAATAACTGTTAACTACTCGAGGTGAATGCGGGGTCTACCTCTGCAATCAGGATCATAACACTTTTGGTAATAAGTAGCCTTTTGTAGGTCCACCACATACATCACTGAAACAGATGGCAAATCATTTGTCATTAGATTATAGATAGGGCTGTAAACGAACCGAACGAACACAAACAAGGCCATGTTCGTGTTCGTTCATTAAGGAAATTAATATGTTCGCGAACTGTTCACAAACGCATACCGAACATAAGTTCATGTTCGTGTTCGTTCGTTAAGGAAATTCAATTGTTCACGAACAGCTCGTGAACACTTGTCTCGAACACAAACGAACGCAAGCAAATAAAAATGAACGCAAACGAACATTTAACTTGAAAATAAAAAAAATGAAAACGTTGTTATCCTTAAACATTGGATATAAGTAGTTAAATACAACCATTAAATGATAAATCAAAACACAAGAAGTCTACCACACCGCCAAACGATGAATAAAGTTTAACTAACTTAGACACAATTATCCCCAAAAATGTCTTGGAATGTCTAAATTTTAGCTAACTTAGAAAAAAATAGGGTTTCAAGTTTTCAATATGTTTAGATAAAAGGTTTATTATTTATTTTAATATAATCAAACGAACATATTACCGAACGTTCACGAACACAGTCGAACGAACGAGACCTGTGTTCGTGTTCGTTCGCTAAGCTAACCAAACGAAATTTTTTTTTCGTGTTCGTTCGTTAAGCTAATCGAACGAACATAAACGAACTTCCCGCCGAACGATTCACGAACTGTTCGCTGAACGTTCGGTTCGTTTACAGCCCTAATTATAGACTAATTGGGATGTAAACAAGCCAAGCCGCTCATGAGCTACTCAGAATCGGCTCGCTAAAAGCTCAAATCAAGCCGAGCTTAAACAACCTGATGAGCCCTAACTTCACTTATCAAGCTCGACTAGGTTGCAAGCCTGCTATTTACATATAATTTTTATTTAATATATTTATTATTGTATATAATTATGATAAAAAAAATAGCTAAATAATATATAATATCTTATAGAGTAAAATGCCATTTTCGTCCCTGAGGTTTGACCAGTTTTGTGACTTCCGTCCAAAGGTTTGTTTTTTCGCATTTGGATCCAAAAGGTTTGAACTCTTGCCATTTTCATCCGGCTCGTTAACTTCATCCATTTTTCTCCGTTAATTCAGGGGTATTTTCGTCTTTTTTGTTAACTTAAAGGGCGATTCGATCTTTTGAATACTTGTACATTATGCTAAATGCTTGTACATAAAGTAAAAAGACCAAATTGTCCTTTATGTTAACAAAAAAGACGGAAATACCCCTGACTTAATGGAGAAAATGGATGGAGTTAACGAACCGGATGAAAACGGCGAGATTTCAAACCTTTTGGATCCAGATGCGAAAAAACAAACCTTTGGACGAAAGTCGCAAAACTGGCCAAACCTCGACGACGAAAATGGCATTTTACTCTATCTTATATATAAAAAATTATAGTTATAAATGGACTTATAGAACTTACCATGATTGCTTTTGTGTTGTCTGCCAATTCTTTCACAGAATCTATTTCTTAGCATGCTGTATACCATCAAACCGTATTCGGAGAACCAATACCAGCTTCGAATTTTTCCTAGCAGAGTGAAACCAGATAATTATTATTTACTTATTATTTGAGTAAATTGCCATTTTCGTCCCTGAGTTTTGTCCAAATTTGCCATTTTAGTCCAAATAGTTTTTTTTTTTTTTGCCTCTGGGTCCCTGACTTTTCCCTTTTGATCACATACACTAACTCCATCCAAAAACTCCATCTTTAACCAGGGGTATTTTGGGGATTTTCATTTTAAATGTTTTCAATTGTGATTTTGATCCAATTCCAAAAAATCAAAAAAAATCTAAAAAATCAAAAAAATTCCAAAAAATTCTAAAAAATAATAAAGATTCTAAAAAATTCTAAAAATTCTAAAAAATTCTAAAAAATTACAAAAAATCCGTTTCGGCGCGAATCGTTTCGAACCCGAACCGTTTCGAGCTGAACCGTTTCGACGCGAACCGTTTCGACCCGTACCGTTTCGAAACGATTCGGGTCGAAACGGTTCGGGTCGAAACGGTTCGGGTCGAAACAGTTCGGGTCGAAACGGTACGGGTCGAAACGGTTCACGTCGAAACGGTTCGGGTCGAAACGGTACGGGTCGAAACGGTTCAGCTCGAAAGGGTTCGGGTTCGAAACGGTTCGCGCCGAAACGGTTTTTTTGGATTTTTTAGAATTTTTATGACTTTTTAGAATTTTTTGGAATTTTTTTGATTTTTTGGAATTGGATCAAAATGGCAATTGAAAACATTTAAAATAAAAATCCCCAAAATACCCCTGGTTAAAGATGGAGTTTTTGGATGGAGTTAGTGTATGTGATCAAAATGGCAACAAAAGGGAAAAGTCAGGGACCAGAGGCAAAAAAAAACTATTTGGACTAAAATGACAAATTTGGACAAAACTCAGGGACTAAAATGGCAATTTACTCCTTATTATTTCCATGTTACTCTTTCTTGCAAATGACACATGTAAAAGCAACTATTTATAAGGATATTGGACATGATGAATATAATATGTGAAGAACAACCTTGTACATTTCCTATAGTAGCAATATATTCCACGAACTCGTCTAATGTCGGAAAAGGTGATTTTCCACTTAAGTAGCCGTTGCTTGTAGCGTTTGGCACAAATTCTCGAGTGGATGGTTTACAGTAGTCACTATTTTTCTGCCCAAAAAAAAAACAAATCATGAAATAAAAGAGAACACACAAACGAATGTATAGATATAGGGTTGCAAACGAACCGAACGAACACAAACAACGTGTTCGTTCGTTAAGGAATGAACATGTTCATGAACGGTTCACGAACGCTTACCGAACAAGATTTTTTGTTCGTGTTCATTCATTAAGGAAATGGATATGTTCATGATCTGTTCATGAACACTTACCGAATGTAGACGAACGCAAACGAACCCAAACAAATGTTCATGGACATAAATGAACACAAACGAACGTTAAGAGGTTTGTCCCAAAACTTAAGAAGTTTGTCAAGCTTTAACACAAATTGAAATTGATATAATCAAATTAGGATGTTGATGCGGGCGTATAGTATAACTACGGTTTCAAAATTTAAAAACTAAAGCCAATAAAATAGAAATATAACATAAAACACCTTTAAATGAACGAACACAAATAAGCATAAATGAGCGAACATAAATGAACACGTTACCAAACGTTCACGAACATAAACGAACGAATGCAGTCTTTGTTCATGTTCGTTTGTTTAACACATGGAACGGAATTTCTTGTTCGTATTTGTTCATTTATTAAATGGACAAACATAAACGAACTTCCCGCCGAACTATTCGCTGCACGTTCGGTTCGGTTCGCTTACATCCCTATATAGATATGTAGATGAGATTTACCTCGATATCAAAATGCAAGACCTTCACACAATCTAAATCCATTTTGCAGACGAGAAGCTTTTCGCAGTCCGCATCTATATTGCAGATCAAAGATGCCATGAACACGTCTTCTTCAATCTGGGATGCATAAAATTGTCGGTTAACGCAACTAATACGGGATACACACATGTATGTGTATATTTATTCATATATGTAAGGAAATGTCATCAAGATGCAAGTTGATCATTACCATATCCTTACATTTAAACCGTCCAGTAGGTAGAAGCACCGAACTTTTCCCTGCTTTAGATGATAGGTGCAGACGAAAACAACGATTTCTTGAATAAACAGCAGTGTCAACAAAAAGATTGCAAGAGCTTGAATCTTTTGAAATAAATAATTGTTCGAATCTTTTGTCTTTTCCTCTGGCACAGTGGATCCGCGAACAAATCTATTAACATGCGGCAGATTGTTAAAGAAAATCGGAACAAAGAAAAGAAAGAGACTTTGAAATGTACCATCTTGATCTTCCATAAACAAACAAGCAAACAAAAAAATGATAATAATAATAATAATAATAATAATAATAATAATAATAATAATAATAAGAGTAAAATGCCATTTTCGTCCCTGAGGTTTGGCCACTTTTACAACTTTCGTCCAAAGGTTTGTTTTTCAGCATCTGGATCCAAAAGGTTTGAAATCTTGCCATTTTCATTCGACTCGTTAACTCCATTCATTTTTTAGCGTTACGTCAGGGGTATTTTCGTATTTTTAGACCTTTTTGTGATAATTAAAGGGTTTGGGTGGAGAGAAAGTCCAGGTGGATCTTTATTTCTTATACTGATTTTATTTTAATAAAAATGTCTAAAAGGACATAAATGCCCCTCATTTAACGGAGAAATGGATGGATTTAACGAGTCGGATAAAAATGGCAAGATTTCAAATCTTTCGGATTCAGATGCGGAAAAACAAACCTTCGAACGAAAGTCGCAAAAGTGGCCAAACCTCAGGGACTAAAATGGCATTTTACTCTAATAAGTAATAATAATTATAACAAAACATATAATATTTGTATCTAATAAGAATATTCTTAGGTAGACAATAGACTAGATTTTGTAAATATATTTTGGCGTCTAGATACCTCGGCAACAAACGCACCAACATGTGTGTTGTCCTTGAAAGCAAGCCCTGGTAAGCGGATGATCAAGTGACGCGAAAACTTATCTGTCAACAAAACACCGTTAGAAATGGATATAAACATTAAAGTTATATCAACGGATTCATCCAACCACTTGAACTTGTACCTTTGGTTGAAGAGTCAAGTTCAACGATCCAGTTAGTGTCGCCTTGGATAGAGTACTTCTCAAGCAATGCTTCGAACGTAATTAATACGAGGAGATCAACCATTTCATCGCCATTCTTCTCGGCATTTTCTTTTACGTTGAACTCCAAATCATAATAAAGATGACATGGCAACCCCTCTTGAATAACTTCATAATGGTGACGAAATTCGGAATTCATGTTTATGTACCTAGTTATTATTAATAATTAGCACAACAATCAATTAAGATTTAATGAGCAAAATTGTCTGCGAAACTTATAAGTTATAACCACAGTTATTAAAGGCGCGAGGCGCACTCAGGGCGATTTGTTGGGCCCGGGGTTTTATTTGCGCCTAGGCGCTCGCTTTAATAACTATGACATGAACCATAGTTATTAATGGCGCGAGGCGCACTCAGAGCGATTTTTTGGGCCCGGGGCTTTATTTGGGCCTAGGCGCGCCTGGGCGCTCGCTTTAATAACTATGGTTATAATGATAAAATATACGCACCTTCGCCAAAACTCTTTATATGTTGAAACAAGGAACCTTCTTTGTCCACTAGCGTGATCTTGGTAACTAAAAATACGTGCACCGTTGTGGTCTTTCACAAACTTCATAGCCCCGTCTTGTCTTGGAAATGTGGCCCACACGTCCTCTCTACACAAGCGTATCACCAAAATAAACCAATGAAGCATATACTTAATTACAACTAGCTAATAAAATAAAGAGTAAACTTCCGTTTTGCTCCCTGTGGTTTGGTCACTTTAACGGTTTTGCTCCAAACCTTTAAAAATAGCCATTTTACTCCCTGATGTTTCGGTTTTTTTGCCAGTTTGCTCCCCGCCTCTAACTCCATCCAAATTGTTTGTTTTTCCATTTTGCTCCCCGCAGGGAGCAAACTGGCAACAAAACCAAAACATCAGGGAGTAAAATGGCTATTTTTAAAGGTTTGGGGCAAAACCATTAAAGTGACCAAACCACAGGGAGCAAAACGGAAGTTTACTCTAAAATAAAACTGGAAGAACCTTGATTTATGTTGAGCAGCGAGTTCAACACGTATCTCGTGTAGCAATCGCAATAACCGGGATGGTCTTTTTGGAGGCACGCCTTGTGGAGATCCGTAGAAAACAACGGGAGAGAACTGACTTCCGTTATTCACTATCTTTTTTCCAATAGTTGGTGTACAGAACTGCAACAAAACAAGGCATTCATTTGATATTTTGAATGGTTTACCTGTAACCATTCACAAATCTTTTAGACCACCCGTAGTCGTGCCCAAGGGGGCATTTTTTTCGCCAGAAAACGCCTAAACACGCCGCCCCACCACCCCCCAGGGCGTGTTTGGATGAATTTGTTGTTTTGGTGTTGTTTAAATAACGCTATGGGGGCAATGTTTGGGCCAATCAGAGCTATCTTCTTTAGGGTTTGACCAATACCTTTTTTTGGTTAGTTTTTTTTTTATTTTATTTAATTGTTTACACCCTTTTAACATAATACCCACATCCCCACTACACCCATTTTAGAAAAACGCCCAATAATGCCCCTTGCTGACTGTACTGCCACATGGCGGAAAACGCCCAAGGGTGGAGGCATTATTCACCCTTACCACTACGCATGGTCTTACAAAAAAAAAGTGAAATGAATAATGATGTATAAATAATGGAATTACATTCTGTATTTTGGTTGCAGATTGCTGGTTCTTTCTATTTGAACCTGCAGGAGTAAATTCAGTAGAAGTTGACGGATTTTCGTTCGATTTCTCTTGCTTTAATTTCTGTTTTTTTGTTTTCCGTCCTCCTGCAGCTGATTCTGAATGAAAAACAATTAGTATTAGCTCGTATCAGAGGATTGGTGTTGCCCGACACCAATCTACTTTGCGTATTATATAGAATGTGTAATAGAAAATTTTCGTGTTTTTTACGATTGACACCACTGATTTTTTAATGACTCGATTGGCGTGAAAAAACTATATGTTGTTTTAGGACAATGTACTTTTTTATGATTTTGGCTTTTTCAATGTGACCTGACCCGACCCGAAAATTTTTGTCAGCAAGAGTAAATTAACAGAATACAAGATAACAGCTCCACCAATGAACCGTAAAAGATCTAAAACCGCAAATGTGAAAAATCCACACTATTTACTAAATTAGTATCCAGTGTTGTAAAATCGGTTCTAGGTGGCGATTTCAACAAACCGGCCCTAAAATCGGTAATAAGTCAAAGGCAGTCAAATTCCGGTCAAAGTCAGTTAAAATCCTTGAAGTTATTTGCAAAAACTATAGTTATTCCAATCCGATTACTAAGTTTGAATAATTATATATACAATTCTGAAAAAATTTGTCCGTGTGTGTGTATATATATATAACTTTGAAAAAATACATATAAAATTTCAATCTGATTAATCGCTAGTCATTACCCCACCGCTCGACTAGTGCCTATCGATTTTTACAACAACGAAGCAATCGAAACTAACGTCTAATGTTCTATGTATCCTCCAACGGCAAATTAACTATGTAGTTAATGCAGTAAAATATCAGATATCGGTCAAGGACCAATATTTGAGATACAGGTTATCTCGGTGAGATATCGGTGGGATATCGATAATTTTAATATCATGCAGAATTTATATATATAGTAATTTAACACTAATAATTCAGTGATATATCGGTTATGTCAGTCAAATACTTGGTTTAAAAAAGCGTGAAGCGCACAAAAGCGACAAGGTCTAAAATCAAAGCGTGAAGCGCAAATCGCAAAAGCAACGGGCTTTTCGTACGTGAGGCGCAAGGTGCTTATATATATTTTTTTATATATATCCTATAGACTTTTAGCATCCCTTACCCAAAATATAGTGATAAATAAGGTTTATATATGATTTAATGTATAAATCACTTAATGTACAACCATTTTAGCTACATGTATAATTCTTTAAAGCACAAAAACACCTTTTGTACAAAAAGCGCACGCCTAAGTGGGATTGTTTTCCAAAAAAACTTGCTTTTTGTGCGCTTTTTGTACAGAGCTCGCCTTATGTCACACAAGGCGCAGCTCTTTGCGCCTAGGGTCGTTTTGCGCTTAAGGCGCGCTTTTTTAAACCAAGGTCAAATATCGGCGATATATCGGTCAATAACGCCGATAATATCGGCAGTGGCGAAGCTTGACCCGAATGACGGGGCGCCGTAAACGTATATACCCAAAAATTTCTATACGAAAACTATGTATATAACGCAACTGGGCGAAAAGTTCCGGGGTCGATATATCACCGAAATTAACTGCATAGCAAATTAATATAGAATCCTTTAAAGTTTAACAACAACTGAATAATGCTTAGAAGAATGTTATCATACAGATTAGTGTTGTTAGATGAATCATCAACAAAACAAGTTTCAAATGAATCAAATCATCCAGTTGACAATAAATGAAAGCAAGATGAAACTCGATTCAATGAGAATGATCCTGAGTCGAAATTAGGTCAAAATACGATCCACAACACAGACGCAACAGCGTTTGTGTGTGTGTGTGTAGGATATAAAGGAAGAGAGATGTTACGAGGTGGAGAAATGCCGCACTTGAAGCACTCAAACAGGCGATCAACGTCATCCATGGCGGTAATAATAATGTCTCTATTTTCTGTGAGTCAACAACAATTGGGTATTTCAGTGTTTTGGTGAGCGGGAACTTGCAAAATTTTTTATTGTGAAAATTTCATAGTTATCAAACTACTATCAAAGTAGACAAGGCATTTAGCACCAGGTATTGGTATTTGTATTTTTTTTTTTTTTTTTTAAGGAAAACTTCATTAAACAACAAGCACAGCCCAAACGCGGGCGGCCACACAACTATACAAAATTTACATCATTCGTCCCAAGTTACATCTTTATAATTAGACCTATTCTTGAACCAAAGAAACCCTATCGACTTAATCGCACTAACCACATCCTCCACCTTTTTGGACTTATCAGAAAAGACCCGCTCATTCCTCGCCTTCCAAATTTGCCAGCAAGAGATAATAGCAATACCTTTGAAAGCTAACATGGCCCTACCCTTGAGACCACAAAATTTATGAAACTCCAGAATATCTCTAACGGAAAAAGCAACCAAGTTAGGCACTTTACACCATCGAGAGATCTTCGTCCAAACCTCCGACGAGAATGAACACGCTGTCAAAAGATGGGTCGCCGACTCCCTATCAGACTCACACATCGGATAAAAGTCGTCCAAGATAGGAATATTACGTTTGCGGAGCTCAACCTTAGTAGGGATCCTTTCCATCTCGGCCCTCCAGGCGAAGAGGTTACATTTTAGCGGAACCCACTTGCACCAGTCCCAAACGAATCTCGAGCTGAAATCCCTGCCTTTATCAAAAAGACGTTTGATCGAACCCACACTAAACTCGCCATCGTCTTCCCCTAACCAGATCCACTTGTCTTTTTTCTCCGACAGAACAACATCCCGAAGCTTCACATTCAAAGCCAACCACTCCGCAATTTCATCGTTCGAGTTCGGAGCATGCATCCAATCCCATTTGGCATTAGGATTTAGAACCGGCCGCACAATCCTATCCCGGACCAAACATAACTTATCCGACTCTAAACGGAAAATCGGGAAACAATCCTTTAACGGAGTATTGCATAACCATGGTTCAATCCAAAAATAAGTACCTGGTCCGTCTCCAACACATCCTTGCATCAAGCTTCTAAACGAGACACCCGAAAACATTGGACAAGCAGCTAGATTGAGTTTTCTATGGAGTTTTCTCGGTACTGATACCCACCTTTTGACTTTTTCGGTACACGTAAAGTACGAACTTTATCTTTATATCCCGGTACCGATACTCAGTTTTGACAATTTTCGATACCGATGCCACCCGCATCCCTGTATCAAAGTGGTCAATTTTATGAGTGGTATATCAATTAAAAATACGTTAATATGTGGTGTGTTTTAATTAGTTCAAAAAGTTTTTATAAGGTATATCAGTTAGAAAGGTTTGGTCAACATATGTCAGCGGTGGAATATCGAGACATCCTTAAATATCGATTAATAATTTATTTGTTTCCGGTTGATAAGTCTTGCCTAATATGCCGTAATTTTGCTTGGGATAATTTTGGTGATGAGATTCGTCGGTGTAGAATCTTAATTTTTTATAAAATCTTTTTTTATTAATTCGTTAGGCTAAATGACCCTTTTTTCGACTCGGATGAGGCACTTAAATCCTGAGAGACGGCTTTGCCTCTTATTATTCTTGTTGTAGGTTATCTAGAACTAGCAATCCTCTCTTTTATGATTCTAAGTTAAACTTAAAATGTGAACACTTCAACTCCTTTCCAAATATTTTTAAATTTAATAGATTTTGAAAATTAAATATATAAAATAAAATAATTCGAGTTGGCTCATGAGTCGAGCCTAGCTCGGTCTCAGGCTCGTTTATAATCGAACCGATTTCAAGCCGAGCTTTTTTCAAAAGAGCTTTGAGCGAGTCGTGAGTCTTTTGAACACCCCTAATTAACATCAATGTAGTAATTGCACGTTTCACAACCATAAGAAAATCTATTGCAAAGTAAACTACACATATCACAAATGAACAGCCGAAAACACATACTACAAATGAACAGCCTAAAACACACTTGGTACATTGATAGAAATAAATTATTTGTAGTATGTTGGATTTGTAACTTTTTCGGTAGAGAAGCACAATTACTATGAATGAATGGGCCAGAACACTTGGTACATTGATAGAAACTCCCTTTATGTTCTTTCCTACATGCATCACACTTGCATAAAATTTGTACGGTCATGCAAACTAGTGGGTGTATGTGGCTCGGAAGATGGATGGCATTCTTTAGTAGCCTTTTCGTAGCACAACGTATATCAACGTGAAGATCACATTGATTGCAATGAAAATGAGGTCATGAGGATTGTGATGGCTTTGACAAACATTATACCTCCAACCGAAACACCGTTGGAGGAAGTATAGAGTATGAGCATGACAAATGTCTTCTAAACTTTGAGGAAGCTCTCCACAAAATTTATAGATAGAGTAATCACATTCGAAAGATGTGTAGTAATCACATTGTTGCATAGGTATTACTACACACGTTTCCAATGTGATTACTCCATCCATAAATTTTGTGGAGAGCTCCTACAAGTTTAGAAGACATTTGTCATGCTCATACTCTATACTTCCTCCAATGGCGTTTTAGTTGGAGGTGTAATGTTTGTCTTAGCCATCGCACGCCTCACGACATTCGTGATCGTTGCAATCAATGATTGTTTTGAAGTTGATATAAGTTGTGCTACAAAAAGGCTACAAAATATACCATCCATCTTCCGAGCCACATACACCCGCTAGTTTGCATGACTAGACAACTTTTATGTAAGTATGATGCATGTGGGAAGAAACATAAAGGGGTCTTCTTTCAATGTACCAAGTTATTTGGCACATTCATTCATAGTCATTGTGCTTCTTTGCCATAAAAGTTGCAAATCCAACATACTTCAACTAACTTTTTTTTCACATATTCATCAACTTGCCCTTGCATCTTCCTTTCCAAAAGTGGATCAACAACCCAAAAATTATCGAAGGTGTAGAGTATGAAGTATTCTTTCGCAATCAACTCATCCTCGTTATCTTCCTCATACTCTTCTTCATGTAACAATTGTTCCAACCACAAATCTATGAGGTTCAAACATTATATTGTTGTTTTTCTTCTTTTTGAGTAATTAGTAAAGTAGTATGAGAAGAAGAAACACACAAAATTGAAAATGAGAAGATAGGAAACATATGAGAATGAGTTATAAAAAGATTGTATGAGCTAGCATTTATAGAACTTGGTTTTGCAAGTATGAAACTTTGTGGAATAATGCAAGAGGACACATTCTTAGCTTCACTTTCAAGTTTATGGTATTTTATAATCAAAAGGTGACATTTAAATAATAAAGGAATAAAGGAATATAAACACATTATCCAAGAGGATACATTCTTATCTTCACTCTCAAGTTTACGGTATTTAAAACTAAAAGGTGATATTTTACAGATTTAGTATAACACTTTAGTACTTTTTTAGTTGGAATTTTGTATAATTAATACGTTGGATAGATCGGTGTTTATGCAAGTGTTGTCTATTTATTAATGTTATTATCCTATAAATAAAGGATGAGACCATGCGTAGTGAGGTTTTTTTGGCGTTTTCCTCTAAAAAACGCCCCACAACGCTCTTTTTCCATCCCGGGGGGGCGTTTTTTCAAGCAAATTGCTTTTGGCGTGCTTTATTCCACGCCTTACTTCCTTTTGTTTATCCAATCATCATTGATCTTCCTTTGTTTAATAAGATTTTTAATGGTTTTTTTAATTTAAATCTCTTTTAACACAATGCCCACATCCCCACTACACCCATTTTAGAAAAGGTCCCATAATACCTCATTGCTGACTGGGCTGTCACATGACGCAAAACGCTCAAGGATAGGGGCATTACCACTACACATGGTCTGAACACTATTGTTATGGACATTAAATCATATAGATTAATAGTAATATAAGCATAATCAAATGTTGTTTTGAATATTATTAAAATTGTTAAATAAATCGAGAAATTATGTATCATCGTTTTCATATGAATTATATAAGAGCCTTTTTAATTTCAGTACTTCGTTGTCATCTAGCATATAACTCTATCAAATCTACTACTTTTAGACGAAATGGGTCATGTATACATGTTACCTTACATTGTTTGTACATTTTAATTTTTGGATTACATTACTATTTTTTTAACGAAAAATTTGGATCACTAACGGACCACTAGAGTATAATCATGTCACTAGCGTAACCACCCTATCATAACTACCTTTTGACAAATTGATCTATCTTACAACATATTGTTGTAAGATATAGCTAAAAGTAGCTTGCATAAATTTTTGTTCTAAATAAATAAAGTAATTGGAGTATAACCGGAGGTTATTTAATTTTTGTAGTTCTTTTATTATTATTATTATTATTATTATTATTATTATTATTATTATTATTATTATTATTATTATTATTATTATTATTATTATTATTATTATTATTATTATTATTATACAATCTGACATCATTTTCAATTAAAAAAAACATGTCAAATGCCACTAAAGTTATTAACATGTTACAAGTTATTATATAAATCAGACAAGATCTAAATTGATTGAAGCAAGGTATTTGCTTTTGCTTTTATTTCTCTTTGTAATTTAAAATATAAGAAAATGGAGTATGATTGAAGTAAAGTATCAATCACATAGAATAATCTTTCTAAAGTAAATAGTTTGGTGATTGGGTGTCTCCTGTCTATCTTATAAATGGTTTAAATCCTGCAAAATGTATACAATGGTTAACTGTTAGTTTGTTATATAAAAAATCACATAGAATCGTATATATTATACGGCTGGATCAAATACAAAGATAATTATTGTGCGTAGCATGAGAATCAAAGTGGAAAAAAAACATGGGGACAAATTTGTAAATTACAAAATCTATAACTAGGGTAGTTGCGCTATTTATAACTAGAATAATTAGACTACAATGATAGTTACTCTAGTTATAGGTAACGTAATCACTCTAGTTATGCAAATAAATACTCTCTTCATAATTAGAGTAATTACGATACAATGAATAGGTAAACGAAACGAACGTAAGTGAACAGTTAGTGAACTGTTTGGCGGAAAGTCCGTTTATGTTCGTTCGATTAGCTTAACGAACGAATACGAATAAAAAGTTTTGTTCGGTTAGCTTAGCGAACGAACACGAACAAAGGTTGTTCGACTGGGTTCACGATCGTTCGGTAATATGTTTGGTTACGTTCGTTCGTGTTCGTTCGTTTACCTTCGTTCATGTTCATTTAATTATATTAAAAACATAATAAATAATAAATAAACATTTTATCAAAACATATTGAAAACCTGAAACCCTATTTTTATTTTTAAGTTAGCTAAAATTTGGACGTTGAAGACATTTTTTGGGAAATTATGTCTAAGTTAGTTAAACATTGAATAATTATGTCTAAGTAATTTTGGATAATTATGTCCAATTTAGTTAAACTTGATTCATTATTTGGTGGTTGTAGTAGACTTCTTGTGTTTTTATGCATAATTTGATGGTTGTATTTAACTGCTTATGTCGAATGTTTAAGGTTAATAATGTTTTTTTTTTTTTTTTTTTTAAGTTAAGCGTTTTTTACGTTCGTTTTTATTCGTTTGCGTTCGTTCGTGTTCGAGACCAGTGTTCACCAATTGTCCATAAACAACTGAATTTCCTTAACGAACGAACACGAACAAAAACTTATGTTCGGTATGCGTTCGCAAACATGTTAATATCCTTAACGAATGAACACAAACATGGCCTTGTTTGTGTTCGTTCGATTCGGTTATAGCCCTAACAATGATAATTACTCTAATTATATACAGAATAAGTTATTCCTTTTTAAAGACGCTTAGACCATCCACAGTGGTTCATCCATTGGGAGGTCCAGACCCTAGGTGGCAAAATTGGACGAGAGGTGGCTCGACTTCCCTGTTGGAGAGCCGGTTTGTAGGCGCTTTCGGGTGTGTGAGACCTTGTTTAGTACGATTAAATAATAGAATAATATATATTAATTTTTTAAAAGTTTACCACTATAAATTAAATCTCATGCTTCAATAAAACAACACATTTTCTCATTTTCAACCTCTCATCTCTCTTTCAAATCACACTTTATGGAATACAATACTCCATTTGAAGAGTTGTTAAAGGATGCCACAAACACAAACCCGATTTAAACAAACGTGGGTCAAAACTCCAGTTTCCAACAATTTGTACAACCAGGTTTGCAACATATATTATGCCCAAAAACACAAACCCGTTACCCGACTCCAAACATTGGTTTTCACAATATCAACAATTTCATCAAGACGGGTATGTACAAAATCAAGGTGCACAATTTCAACAACCTGATTATTAGGTCGGCTCAACCATTTTAGAGGACTAAAGCAAAAAGAAAAACATGAGGCTTTTTTACCATTTTCTTTGATGATTTTTTTTGGTAATTTCATATTTAAGCAGTTAATAAAAACTTACGTCACATGTGTTGGGCTTGAGCTTCACGTCTGAGTTCTGCTCATTAGATAAATACAAGTATTTCTAAAAATTGGGGGCCTTTTTGGATTGGAGGCCCAAAGCAGGAGCCTCAAAATAATTGGGCTAAAGCCGGCCCTGCTGGTTACACATAGTTTCCATCAGCCGCCGACACTCAATCTTCGGGGACGTCGACCCCATCACCTGTGGCTACCCCCTAATCTAGAAAGAAAAAGGAGAAATAACAAGTCGTTTCATCCTCTCGGCCAAACATCATAATATATAGATGATCAGTGCACGGAGAAGAGGTTCTATCTCGTGCATATATTCATGTTTCCTGCGACCCGACCATTGGAAATAACCAAAAAAGCAAGGATGTGCGGGCGTGTGTCGATTTTTTTTTTTTGTAATGATACACCTCGAACCGCCAACAACTTAAAGGCGCATTGGCACATGATCCAAACTCCGACAACTATACCACGTTCGCTTTCGACGCACACATAACCGGCATTGAGCTCGACGCTAATGAAACTCCGGAGTCGATTGCCGATTTTGGGACGAGTCTGGAAGGCGAATACGAAGAATTGCCTAACGAGAGGAAACCATTGATACGTTGAAAGGTCAAATGCAACAATTTCTATATAATCAAGACATCACCATTTTATTGATGGACCGCTCACACATGAATCTCTGAATGGTTAAGCATTATACAGAAGAGTCTGAATGGTTAAGACCTCTAATCTGAATTGGTCAGATGTTTGCCTCTGAATGGTTAAACATTATACAGCCTCTTAATGGTTCAGACCTTTTACTGGTTCAGCACTTAATGGTTCAGACCTCTTACTGGTTCAGCACTTAAGGGTGGAGGGTATTGTTCAATCACTTAGGGTGTTTGAGTTATTCTTTAGCTAATAATATCATGTCATGTCAAGTCCTCATTCCACTTCCCATTTTGCACTCAATCACTGGAAATCCTTCAAACACCTAGAGAGTGGTAAAGAATTTAAAAAAAAAAAATTGTGATTTGTTGAAAGGGGTTGGGACCCACCATTAAACCCCCCTCTCTCCTCCTTCCCTCTTCTTCCCGATCGGTGTATACTCACCGAAGAAAGCACTCCCCACTCACCGATTGAACACCGACAACCGATCACCGATCGGTGAAGACCAATCCCTGCATGTGTTTACCGAATGATACCGTCCACCCTAACCATTCAGATGTTTTCAAATAGCCCCTAAAAGTGCTTTCGAAACAATAAAAAGGCATAACCTATCTTCATTTTTTTAGTTTAAATGTGCTTTTTATTTTTAATTTTATGTAGTTTTTATTAATAGCTTATGTACGTTTCAATATTTTAATTTATGTATATCTTTAATGTAATGTTTAATTTGAATTTATTTTACTTAATTTTAAATAATATTCTATCAGTTACATATAAAAGAAATATAAAAAGTAAATTATATCAAAGTAATTTGATTTATTGTAAAAGTAGGTGATAATGTGGAGGTTTGTTAGACGGTGAGGTGTGGTCTCAGGGACATTAGCTGTGAGCTGATGTGTCTCCTTTCCTCGTCAGAGATCACCGCTCCCTCCCCGGTTGAGATATCGGTGAGCTCGGGAACTCACCCCCGTCTTCCCGATGACTTTTTTGTTGATATTTGAAATATGTTACCGTTGTATAACAACTCTTTATTAAATAAAACAATGAAGCCCATGGGGGACGATGTGAGGGCATTATCAAACCCTTTCACACGCCCCTATAATGACAAATACGCATAGCTTGATTATGTCATTCAATGTGCTTTAAATTCTTTGGTTTGAAATTAAGCGTGTAAAATTAAAGCGGGTCAAAGTAACAATCAGAATAGAAACAAAACATGAAAACGACCCAAAAAGTTTGATGATACATTAACAAGAAAACTACTTAGGGTGGACTAGAGACTCATTAAAGTTTTTATGCATTTCTTTATGTTTTAGTCTTGAAACTCGCAGAGTGTCGTATTTTCCTTTCCAAACAATGTATTGTACTATTTAAATATATGGAAATGAAATTTTGGATTTCAGTTATTGTCGCGATCTAGTGTTGCGATGCTTTTGAACAATCTATTATGCCTCGCCTCGATGTTTCCGCCATCAGTTGGGGTGTGACGAGTAACCATAGGAGGAGTCGGTTGTGCTTCAAGTAGGGTACGTTCATGATCCACGAGTTTGTCAAATAGATCTGCAAAAGTAATGGTTGTATCACGCATCTTAACGGCGGCTGCAACGTTTGCATAGTCATCCCCAAGTTGGTTAACAATATGAACAATAAGATCATTATTAGTAAATGGGCTTCGAGCCAAAGCTAGTTCATCAGCAATCCATTTCATGTCATGTAGGAACTCGGTCATAGATCTTGAACCCTTGGGATTTTTGCCAAGCCGAGATTTCAAAGAGATGATGCGAGATCGTGAAGTGCTCGCATAGATTGCATTTAATTGCTTAAAAGCTTGTCGGGAGGTGTCGCCAGAGGCGACGATATGTTGAATTGAATCCGAGCAACTACCAAGAATCGCACCAAGTATAATCTGATCTTGGCGGAACCATTGAGTGTAATCGGGGTTGGGTTTTGTGGCGTCCGAAGGGAGGTTTTCGGACGGTGCGTGAGCAGATCCGTCAACAAATGTTTCAAGGCCAAGGCCAAAGCCAACAAATGTCGCCGAAGCTCCTACGGCTCTGATACCAATGTTGTTAGCAAAATGAAAGCACAAAATCTTGAAAGATATAGGTCCCACTTTTGTAT
Source organism: Helianthus annuus (assembly GCF_002127325.2). Classification (NCBI taxonomy): domain Eukaryota; kingdom Viridiplantae; phylum Streptophyta; class Magnoliopsida; order Asterales; family Asteraceae; genus Helianthus; species Helianthus annuus. Next base: position 169,329,178 of record NC_035447.2, on the reverse strand, counting down.
ATCACTCTCAGCAACTATCAACGGATTAGTACAACAGTGTCAACTAACTTTGGAATAGTTAGTTGACATTTACACTTTGCATACCTGTACTTATATTTATTACAAAACAACCCTTCAACAGTTCTTATCGTAAAATACACCACCTTACACTATAAATTTTGTTCATATTTCCTTTTTGCAGACACAGTTATTAACTGCAACTGCAGAATTCAATTCGTATCAGTTTTCACACATCAAACCTAAGCATGTACATCGTAAAGTTTTGTTTTTCCCTTCAATCGGAAAATTCATCAGTGACTGCACACTTGGTCCAAATTCCATAGGGGCGGCCCGGAGGGGGTGCAGGGTGGGCGACCGCTCAGGGCCCAAACCCTCCGGAGGCCCAAAAATTATTTTTTTTAATAAAGTTACGTTGTAGAACTTAAAATATATAAGTACTGAATTGGAAAATGACAAGATGTGACCCATGGTCTGGTGGTTCCCATGTCACTTTATTATCAAGTAGGTTTTGGGTTCTAATTTTGATAGCTTTATTTTTAGTTGATTTTTTTTTGTATGTTAGTTACCTATGCATTAAATGCAAATGATATTAATTGACTAATTTTATGTTACATTAAATCAAAATGGAAATCGTAGTTATTTCTCAAATCTAGTTTTAAAATGCTTATTTATGTTAATTACTTAAAATATTATTTAATCTAAAATTAGTTTTGTGTGTTCCATTTTTTTATGAAAAAAGTCTTATTTTATTTTTTTCTCTTTCAACTCTGTGTATTTTCTAAATAAATTTGAATAGGTTACGATGATTTTACCTGATCGTAAATAATGATTTTTAAAGTTACGACGTAACTATTCCACAGTTTCTTAATTTACCCTTACAATGTGTTTTCTTTCTACGTTTCGTTGTCCAAATACGCGTGTGATGTGCTTTTTATCTACGTTTCCATGTAAAAAATCAGCCCGCTGCAACATGCGGGTGATTCCACAAATTTGTAATTCATTTTCATATATTTAAAACTTTTTTGTATATTCTTTTAAGAAGTTTATATTTTAGGGGCCTGTATTTTATCTTCGCATAAGACCTACATATTTTCAAAGATTTCGGAGACGACCCTGTTCCATTCTACCCAGGCCAAAGTCATTGGTGGCTGTACACATGCCCCAAATTCCATTATAGTTATGACAAACAAGAGTTAATGACTTAATGTATAAAGAAGCAGAAACAGGGAATGTTTTAAAAACCGGTTTCTAAATCATACCGGGTTTGACTCTAAAATGGTTTAACCGGTTGTACCGACCAGTTCAACCGGGTTACTAGTTAACCCTATAATTTCATAAAATACAATTTTATCTCAAAAAATAATCTAATTCCTATTAGGATTTATGTAACTGATCATGGTTTTATATATAAAAACCATTTTCCTGTAAAATATTTTGCATTTTCAGAGGATTTTTATTACTTATAAACAATACTATATCGGACGAGGTGAATAACAGTTTCAACAGTGATGGAATATTAAAATGGAAGGCATTTTGTTAATTACTGGAAATATGGAATGTCAATATTTCCTTTATTGTATTTTATTAAAATTAGAAAATAAAATTTTAAGATAATGCAAACCGGTTCAATGGTTTGAACCGGTAGAATCGGATTTACCGCCGGTACATATAGACATACCATATTCAGATTTTACCGACCTTTATCGTACCAGACTCATGTTCAATATTCAGTTTAACCGGTATAACCGGTCGGTTTATACCGGTATTTAAAACATTAGAAACAGGAATGGCAAACGCATGTTTCAGATAGTGGTGTTGGGCTTCGTAGTTAATTAATTCTAGTTTTATCTTTTGGGCTTTGTAGGGTGTTGGGCTCTTATTCAGGCTAGTTAGTTAAAGACAAACATGTTTCTCACTGAAACTCTTGGGTGTTTTTCTTCAATAATTCATTAGTTATTACACTGCTCAACGCATAACAAGATTTTAAGTAGAAAATTGAGTCCTGCAGGCTGCATATTATATTTGTATCCAACCATTACTAAACTCTAAGGCTGTAACTCTCTAAGGTATGGTTGGAGCCCCCTAGGGGCTTCATTACACATCATCGACACGTAAGCTCCACGTAGGATAAGAAACTCTATTACATCTTCTCAATAACACCCATGATATGGGTTAAAGCCCCCAATAGCACCCCCTGTTTATTTATTTATTTAGTTTTAAAGGTTTAAAATAGATGTGGGTCCCACAAACCAATAATAGCACCCCCTCATTGGCACCCGCCGTAGCCTAAACCCTAATTCCTAAGAACGTGGGGTATGGTGGGGCTTGAGTTGGGGCATTTGTTAACACGTGGAATGGGAGCCCCCCCCCCCCCAACCGCCTGGTTACGTGTCCGCGGGGTATGGCGGGGCGTGGGTTGGGCTTGGGTTGGGTGCACCGCGTGGCAGAATATTAAAAAAAATTACAAAAAATTTATAAAAAATCACACAACATTTATAAAAAAAACCTACAACTTCATTAAAATTTTAAAAATTACATAATCCTAAAAATTACATAATTTCTAAAAATTACAAAATAACAAACATAGAGCGTTAAATAAATTTCAAAAAGGTCGATCTTGTCGAACACCTTTCGCTCCTTGCCTCGAAACTCTATGTTCGCCACCGCCACCCGGTCCTCCTGGCTTAACTCGCCGCTCAGAACGGCTTCGTAGTAAGCCTTGAAACGCTCGAGCTTGGGCCGTAGTTCGCGCCATTTATGTTGGCACGCGTTGAGGTTGTGGCGGTCGTTACCGACGTTATGTCGGTAGGCTGCGAATGCTTCCGGCCAATATTTTGTTTGGCCCGGTTGCCGCCCCTTCATAGCGTCAACCACGCTAGTGACGAGAGCCATTTCTTCTTCATGGGTCCAGGATGCCATAGCGGGTTCGTGGGATGGGGGGACCAGTGGGTTAGCCGGTGGGGTTGGGTTCGTGGGATGGGGGGACCAGTGGGTTAGCGGGTTCGAGAGAAGTGGGTAGCCGGTGGGGTTGGGTTCGTGGGATGGGGGGACTAGTGGGTTGGGGGTTACAATATATAGGGGTTGTTGGGAGACCCGGGTGGCGGTTTGGTTTTCCCCCAACCGTTTGAATTTAAAATTCAAAATTTGAAAAGTCCGCTATGACGTGGCGGGTGAGCGAATGGGAGGCAGCCAGCTAGCATGTCCATACCACCCCACGCCCGGCTTGAAAGCCAAGCCCCAAGGGCCACGCCCCAACCCAAGCCCACCCGGGGTGGTGGCTTGGGCGTTTTCCCCCAACCCAAGCCCCATACCCCATGGCCTAAACCCTAAAAAACCATACCCTAAACACTAAACCCTATAAGCTAAACCCTAAATACTAAGGGGGAACGGGGCGCCCCCGTGATGGTCCTCCACCACGCATGGAACAACAAATAACACCGCCGTCACCACGTTCTATAACGCGTCAATTTGAAAACGCGTCAAACACATCACGTGTGAAGAATTGAAGAATGTGAGGGTTTATTGTTGGGTGTTGCGAGTGATGGGCATTTCCACTAAAATCCATCACCAGTGATGGAATAAAGTGATGGAATAAAACTCGATGACGTGGCGGAACTTGATTTGATGTTGTGAGTGATGAGTGGGTGGTGAGTGATGGGCGCCCCGCCCGCCCTAATAACTAAAAGCTAAAAACTAAATGCTAAAGCTAATCCATAAATTCTAAAAATACTAAACCTTAAAATCTAAACCCCATAAAAAAATAAATTCTGTTGTTTAATTTGTTTACACTATAAATTCCGTTCTAGTTATGACAAAGAAAAAGTTTTATTTATCGAAAAAAAACATGAATGACAAATGCATATGAACAGATAGTGTTATAATCATAAACGTTTGTTTAATTTCTTCACCAATCAGCGTTTAACATCGTGCAAAAACGCTACACTAGATCGTCATGCATGTACTATTTTGTATACTGTTTATGTACTTTAATTCCATTCTCAACTGCCACACAAATTAATGAGTTTTGCATATTGAAAGTGGAGTAGTTGAGATAATGAGGTATTAGCAAATAACCTATTTGGGTGTCTTAAATCTTGTTTCTATTGTCTTGAGTATTTTATTTCTGTGGTTACTTTACCTTCCAGAGCTCTGAATGGCCAGCATTTGTTAATCTGTTACTGCTTTATCTGTCTATTTAAACCTTAGTCGTTTTGGTAGTCGATATCATTTCCTAAGCGTACTCCGTTCAAAAAAAAAAAAAATGGCTGCAAATGATGTGCCATGTTGCGAGTCTATGTTCTGGGTCTATTTAGCCACATCTGTTGGTTTGGTTGCGTTTGCTGGACTTATGTCGGGTCTTACCCTTGGGTTAATGTCCCTTAGCTTGCTTGATCTCGAGGTGCTCATCAAGGCCGGCCAGCCTAATGATCGGAAAAATGCAGGTTGGTTCTTGACCCCTCTTGAACCGTTGATCATTATATAATTTGGTAATAACTTTACCTTGTTTCTTGATTTTTCAGAAAAGATTATGCCAATTGTGAAGAATCAACACCTTCTCTTATGTACACTTCTCATATGCAATGCCATAGCTATGGAGGTACTTAAATAGTTAATTTTCAATATAATAATGTCACAATTCTCAAGCCTTCAAATCATTGATTATCTCTTTTTTTTTCAACAAGGCCTTGCCGATTTTTCTTGACTCGATTCTTCTGCCTTGGACCGCCATATTGATATCAGTGACCCTTGTGGTTGTTTTTGGTGAGGTAAGTTCTTGGTGTTTTCAACACATGCGATAAATATTTTAGTAACACGTTAAAATGTTAATATGTTGATTTCGGCTTCAGATTATACCTCAAGCTGTGTGCTCACGATATGGACTCGCTATTGGTGCAAAACTCTCTATTCTAGTTCGGGTGCTTGTTATAGTTGTCTTTCCCATAGCTTATCCTGTCAGCAAGGTATTTTCTCAAGACACGAATCAATAAACAAGAACAAGAAACACGATTTATATGGGCTAACCCTAATTTGGTGGCCAAGACATTGCCGTATCTAATTATATCGTAATTCGGAAACTATAGGAGAATGGGTGAGCTTGACCTACACACCAAGGCTGGAATCCAGGGTCGGCCCTGAGAATTTGTGTACCCTGTTCGAACTCGAAAAAATGTGCCCCTAGGCCTTAGGCCTTAACGAAATTGGGTATTGGACTCACTAAAGGTCTAAACTTAATGCCAAAGGGGTTAATAACTAATCTAAACCATAAGAATAGTTTTGTATGGGGGCCTATGTTGGTGTTTGTATGGGTGTACACTATTAAAAAAATATTTTACATATACATATCGGGTTTCTTTCATAAAAAAACGTGCCCCTCGAAATATCGGGCCCTGGCCGGTGGTCTCCCCGCCCACCCCCAGGGCCGGCCATGCTGGAATCGGTACTTTTCCTCCTTCATATGCTTGGAGGGGGGGGGGTGTTATTAAGCTATGAACTTGTAAAGTTATAAGTGTAAGTGTAAGTGCACATAAACATTGAAGCACCACACAAGTTTAAAAGTTTCTTACAACAGTATACATTTAGCTCAAAAGGGGTTTGTTTGTCAAATGTCAATCATCAACTTGAGGGTGAAGTATAGCTTTTGGTGTATTTATAAAGGCAACTTATTATCATATAATTGCTAATGTGAATGTACATATGGCACCTGCCTCAAGAGTCCATATGATCCTAATTCAAAGTGAGGTTTTCTGATTTAATATGACAGCTTTTAGACTGGATTCTTGGTAAGGAGCATTCTGCGCTTTTACGACGTGCAGAACTCAAAACATTGGTGGATATGCATGGGGATAAGGTATAAGATCTATATTTACACACGTATTCACATAACATATATACGGCATACGTATATACATATGCATAGATATATATTATACATACGCATGTACGTTTACCTACTCATACATATAAGAATACGTTTTCCTACACATACACGTATGACTAAAATAGTTAACATGATTAAACAAACTAACTTTTTAATATCACTTCCAGGCAGGGAAAGGTGGAGAGTTGACAAATGATGAAATTACAATTATAACAGGAGCTCTAGATTTAGCACAGAAAACTGTCAAAGATGCTATGACACCAATATCTGAAATATTTTCCCTCGAGCTGAACTCTAAACTCAACGAGTATATTATCGTCTTTTTTCACACTTATCAATTCTTTCATCTGGTAGTCATTAGTGATAGATATTAATTTCCCAGGGAAACTATGAATTTGTTGTTAAGCAAAAGGCATAGTCGTGTGCCAGTCTATCTGGAAAGACCAGACAATATTATTGGACTTATCTTGGTAAAAAGTCTAATAAAAATTCGACCTGACGATGAAGTCCCGATTAAGAATTTCAATATTCAAAAAATTCCCAGGTACGGTTTCTTGTTACATGATTAAATAGCTTGTGTTGATTCTTTTCTTTTCTTAAGAATGATTTATATGGAGGAATCATATTTATGGTCTAAACTTATTGGACAGGATAAATGAATGTTTACCGTTGTATGAGATGCTAAATTTGTTCCGAAAAGGACATAGCCACATGGCAGTTGTTGTAAAGAGTAAAAGTACCTTGAGCAAGACACATAGCAACTCAAGTTTAACACAAATTAAAGTCGATAAAAAAGGTCTCCTCTATAAATGTTCAATTGTAGCCTAAGTGACAAAATTATGTATTGTTCTACTAATTAGTAATCACCAACTTGTATGATTTACGCGTTTACAGGTCAAAACACAAAACTTAGCATCTACAGATCTTCAAGTGATACTGCGTCGCAAAGTTCGGCACCAAACCAAAGTAGTTCAAACTATGTTTTGGATTCTTTTCCAAATCCAGATGATGATATCATTGGTCTTATAACAATGGAAGATGTTCTTGAACAACTATTGCAGGTTTTGCTATAAACATTAATATTTATATTATAAATGTTACCATTGAAATAGCGTATTTGCATCCATTGTGCGATAATAATGTGATCTAACTTCATGCTGATTTTAAGGAACCTATTCTGGATGAAAGGAATGAGTATGTTGATATCAACAATATGTGAGTCTTTTTATCAATACAATATTATAAAATTCAGGAGTAAGGTTCGGCTACAAAGTCCAAAACTACTAAAAAGTGTGAGAAGTCTATGTAGGCGTTGTGTTTTAAATTTTACGTATGATGTTTTAGATTCGTATGGCATTGTGTTATTTAGAAAACACCAAACGTAACAATTTAAAACACAATGAAATGTATTCTAAGCATGAAAGTTAATACACACTGATTAACTTTCTTCGCATGGTGTTTTAAATTTCGTATCTACAATATATTTCATTGTGTTTTAAATTGTTACGCTTGGTGTTTTTCGATATAATGTCATGTCAAAAGAATCCAAAACATCATGCCTAAAGTCTAAAACACAATGCGTATTGTCATACTTTTTAAGAGTTTTTGACTTTATAGCCAACTCCTACTCTTAAATTCAGACCCATTTTTAAGTGATTGTTTTAGCACCCCTAATGTATTTGTTTTTGTCTTAGAATGGAAATCAACATACTTCCATCTTCAGTACCATCTGCGGCAGCACCCACATCTAACTTGGACTGGAAAACTATGACGTCATCGCCAATTCGTTCATCACCAGTTCGTTCATCGCCAGTTCGTTTGTCGTCGATTCATTCATCACCTTCTCATGTGCCAATCTCATCACAACATCATAATCCTGCACACAATTCACCAATATCACCATTTATTCAGTCACCATTAAAGAAACTATCAGTTTATGCTTCACCTACAAAATCTACTCCAAGTTCTCCTTTGGGTCCCATCAGCAGCTCGCCATCTTCATATCGGGTAAGCCACGGTTTTCTGTTAAATGTTACACATAAATATTTTGTTAAAATTAAATTACTAAAAAATTGTGATTTCCGATAGTAATATAAGAGCATTCACATTGAAGCCTCTATTCTATACTATATAGAGAAAATAATGGAGGAAACAACAAAAACACCATCACATTGGAATCTCTATAATAAAGAAAAATTTAAAGAAAGTAAAGTACACCTTTATATTTAGATATTTAGAGGGTCATATTCAATCCTCTAGATTGTTATTGTGAGTTTATAGCAAAGAGAAAAAAATAATAAAATAAGTTATTGTGAGTAAGAAATAGATAGAGATAGAGAGTTGGATGTGAGATGTTTTTGAAAAAGTAACAAAATATAGAGAAAGATGTGTTTTTATATAGACAGAAGTGGAGGCTCCAATGTGAATGCTCTAAATAAGAGATAAACAATTTAGGAGGTTATATGTGTTTTAAATAAATGTTGGGCGACTGACTTTCGAGCCATTTGACCCTCTTTGACCCGTTCAACCAGTTTTCATTTTAACTATTTCATGTTTTACTCGTTTGACCTTGACCTGTTTCCACATCTATTATGCTCATTTCGGGTAAGCCAAAGTTTTTTGTTAAACTTTTGTAAATAAATATTTTTAAAAAATTATTATTAAATAAAACTGTAATTTATAGTAGTATCCAAATACCCAAACAAATACTTTTAAAATATTTAAATGCGATTAAAAAAACCGTAATTTATATGGTAATCTAAATACCGAAATAAACAACATAGGAGGTTATATGTGTTTTGAATAAATGTTGGGTGACTGACTTTCGACCCATTTGACCCTCTTTGACCCGTTCAACCGGTTTTCATTTTAACCATTTTACATCTTACTCGTTTGACCTGTTTCCCACATCTACTATGCTCATATCAGGTAAGCCACAATTTTTTGTTAAACTATTGTAAATAAATATTTAAAAAAAGTTAAATGTGATTTAAAAAGTTGTAATTTACAATAGTAATCTAAATACAGAAATAAACAACTTAGGAGGTTATACGCATTTTGAATAAATGTTGGGTGACGAATTATCGACCCATTTGACCCTCTCTGGCCCATTCAAGCCGTTTTCACTTTAAGCAGTTTTAGTTATATTCATTCGACTCGGTTCCCATCTCTACTATGCACTTATGGTCCTGATTTATGGCAGGTCTCAAGGAAATCATATGAGAAGCTGGAAAAATCCGGTAGCTAACATTTTATTACAAGTTTTCACCTTGTAAAAAAGTGTACAATGTTTACAATGCCCAATAATGCTAGAGAGATTTGTATAAATGTTCTCCTTTTTATATTTCTATTCATGGTAATAAAGTCACATTTTAAACCTGATTTTGTTGGATCAAACAAGCCTTGAATGATTAAATCTGGAAACAAAATGTACAACCTTTTTGTGTGAATGTGACTTCCGTGCATTAAAGAAATGAACCAGAACACGAAAGTATACTAGTTGTAACCCAACTTGGTCAACAAGACAACAACTAAATAAAACCCGAACTTTGTATTCAAGACATTAATATAACTAATTATATCATTATTAGGAAACTAGGGTAGGGATAGTGTACAAAGTGTCTAAAGTGTAAGAAGTGTTTTAAACCATTAGATCTTTGATCTAATGGTTGAGATCAATAGGGACCAAATTATAAATTGTGTTTTAATTATTTGGACTGATTGGAAAATTGTAGGGGTAATAGTATCTTTGTATATGTTTCAAATTGGGTAACCTCTCCTAAATTCTAGCGATTCACTCCTAAATTCTATCTATTCAATTTTAAACTTATTCTAAAATCCGGACATTCTAAAAAATCCAGAACTATGTAACTGCTACAAGAAATATATAACACTATACATCCATCATATAACACTATATAACACCATATAACACCATATAATATTATGTAACACCATATAACACTATATAACAATCTATAACACTATACATCTATCATAGACATGCTATCAGAAAAATATAAAACTATAACACTATATAACTCTAAATAACACTATATAACACTATATAACACCAAAAAACACTATATAACAACATATAACACTATGTAACACGATATAAAAATATATAACATTATACAGTTCTGAATGGTGGTTGGAATGTTATATATAATGCTGTAGTGTTATATAGAGTTATAAAAGGGTTATCTGGTGTTATATGTTATTCGTAGTGTTTTATAGAGATTTGTAGTGTTATATAAAAACCTTCATTCTGCATCAATCACTATATAACACTCTATAAATTTTCATTCTGCGATCTTCATAATTAATAATTGATGAACGAGATGACACAAATTCGTAGATTAATTCTTAATTCGTATTCCTATAATTAAGGGTGGTGGTTATGGATGGTAATCAATTAATTAAATCAATAAGAAAATTACTTGTTAACCCTTTTGCATTAATTTATATTGAGTACACATGTTATCTGCACAATATTTCTCACACTTCCCACACTTTTGAATTAATGTACATGATCTTCAATCTATGAAACTAAACCAATTTTATATAATAGCTTGACCAATTAGCTAAGTAGAGTTGACTCTTTTTTTTTTTTTTTTTTTGAAATTCACTCTTTCAACTTTTAGTATTGACATTTATACCCCCTCAATTTTATAAAAACTTTGTAAAATATCATTTGGATTCTACTCGAATTTTATATGCCAATTTTTATATACGAATGGGTATAAATTCAAGTTGGTTTACGTTTCGACATAACTTTTTTTAAATGAGTTACGTCAAATATAATATGTTTTCGTGTTTATTTTTACAGACGTATTCAGTTAGTGTACATTTTGACGTAATTTTGTTTGCAAATTAGTCGGGTCAATTATTATACATTTTCTTTAGACGTATAAATTAGAGTTACTTTATGTTTCATGAGTTATGTCAAATATAATACATTTTGGTGTTTATTTTTATTAACGTTTTTAGTTGATCTACGTTTTGACGTTTATGTACGTGTCAGTATAAATTCAAGTCGGTTTCTGTTTCGACGTAATGACATTTTGACCCTCTCAAGTTTCACTTGCTTATTTTTATGTACGTATTGGTATAAATTCAATTTGGTTTACGTTTCAACGTGTTTTTTTATTTTCAAAAGTGAGTCATGTCAAATATAATACGTTTTTATGGACATTTTCAGTTGGTCTATGTTTTGATCGATAAGCAATTGAAAAAAAAATCAGTACATTTAGATCACGTTAAAAACCGACCCCGCAACGCAGGGAATCATTTCTAGTTTAACAAATTTGTCAAATCTGATCCCTCAACTTCACCAACTCGTGACTGACATTTTCCACCACCTTGTGAATCCATATGGCCCAACCCTAACCAGCTTGTTAAAGTCTGGAATTAAGCCCAACAATGAATACTCATTTGCCATTATCAAACTTGACCCATGATAACTAACTTTAACTACTTTAATTAATAATGTCACATAATCTAATGTGACTTATAGTTTGATAACCATAATAATAATATATAACTAAAGTCTAGATTTATTTCTAATAGATTTCCCTTCGAATTAATAATGTCACATAATCTAATGTGACTTATAATTTGATAACCATAATCTATATCTATATCTATACTATATAATAAAAGAAACCAATTAAGGGACACGTTTCATCATATTAGGCGATGTCTATTTAGTTTAGTTTCTTCTAATTAATTATAGATAACTCTCCTACTAAATATTATTTTGTTTAATCTATTCTACTTAACTATAGAAATTTATTAAATTAAAAAGATTTAAATATTATATTAGATTTTATCTTGATTGTAAATCTAAAGTCTAATATAAATTTCGTAAGTTTTACTTTCCCTTCTGGAATCAAATTAGATTTTTGTGGTAATTAAAGTTTACCTCTTTTTCCTACTTAGCTTATATTAAATATATAAATAATAAATTAATATTAAATGTTATCCTAATTTATTAAAAATATAACTTTTTTTATTATTTGATATACAAAATTATATTTATTCAACTCGTGTAAAACGCGGCGTTTTTAAAAATATATATTTTTTTAATTATTTACTATACAAAGTTACATTTATATAACCCGAGTAATACACGAAATTTTTAAAGATATAACTTTTTTATCATTTGCTAAGTAAAATTAGATTTATTCAACACGTGTAATACACGAGGGTTTTTAAGGATATAATTTTTTTATTATTTGGTAGATTTTTCAACCCGACTATACACGGGTTTTTTAAAGATACGACGTTTTTAGTATTTAATATACAAAATTACATTTATTTAATATGTGTAATACACATGGTTTTTAAAGATATGACTCTTTTTTAGATCTATTTAACACGTGTAATATACGGGGTTTTTAAGGATATATTTTTTTATTATTTGGTAGATTTATTCAACCCGATTATACCCGGGTTTTTTAAGGATATGACGTTTTTAATATTTAGTATACAAAATTACATTTATTTAATCTGTGTAATACACATGGTTTTTAAAGATATAAATTTTTTTATTATTTGATATATAAAATTATATTTATTTAACCGGTACAATATATAGGGTTCATAAATATATAACTTTTTATTATTTAATACATAAAATTACATTTATTCAACCCGTGTAATACACGGGGTTCTAACCTACTAATAATATATAGGGTGGGGATCAAATAGGAAGTTTATTTTGGCTAGGAAGTGTAGGAAGCAATAGGATTATGACATGTGGCAACATTTAAAATAAAGAGAAAGAGTATTTTAGTCAATCCAACCCTTTCTTCTTCCTTCTTCTCCCCAGTAACTTCAAAACCCACCATTTTCAAAACCCACCATCTTCAACCATTTCTTCACTTACTATCTCAATAATCATTACATTATAGTGCGATTTTCGTCACCAATCAATGATTCAAACACCCGATCAACGTGTTCTTCAACTTTTTTTTGAAGAAAACCCAGTTTAATTTCATTCAAAATCTCGTTTTTCCCGTGATTTTGAAGATAATCACTCGATCCGTTCGATTCGATCGTTGATAAGTGTTTCTATCATTCAAATTTCGTCAATCGTTGAAGAAATCGGCTTCGATCCATGTAAGAAGTTCTTTAATTTCATTTTAACGATCTGGGTTTTTGATTTAGTCATTGCGTTTTACGATTTTGACGGGGGTCCGGGGGCAGCGCCCCTGGTAGCAGGGTCCCAGGGGCGGCAGCCCCTGGCGGGGTCCAAGAGGTAGAGCCCCTGGCTGGGGGGAAATTTTTTTTTTCGATTAAATTGCTGTAATAAAAATGCATCAGAAAAATTAATTTTCAGTAAATTGCCTCTGGAAAACTGCATTCGTAAACTGCATTGGTTCAGACAATTCACAGCACAGACAAAGCTATTGTCCTGGTTCAATGCGTTTTAGAGAGAACACTTTCTTTGGTATTTTTAGGCAATTGCGTTTTAGAACTAACCAATTTTTATGTGTTTTCTTGCCATTGCGTTTTAGAAAAACACATTCTTGAAGTGTTTTTAGTCATTGCGTTTTAGGTAAAACACATTTTTAGGTGTTTTTAGTCGATTGCGTTTACGAGAGAACACTTTCTTTTGTTTTTTAGGCCATTGCGTTTTAGAAAGGAGACATTTTTAAGTGTTTTCTGACCATTGCGTTTTATAAATAAGACATTTATTTGTCTTTTTGGTGCATTGCGTTTTAGGTAAAACACATTTTTATGTGTTTTCAGTCCATTGCGTTTTAGAAAACAGACATTTTAAGTGTTTTCTGGCCATTGCGTTTTAGAAATAAGACATTTCTTTGTGTTTTTGGTGCATTGTGTTTTAGAAATAAGACATTTCTTTGTCTTTTTGGTGCATTGCGTTTTAGGTAAAACACATTTTTATGTGTTTTCAGTCCATTGCGTTTTAGAAAACAGACATTTTAAGTGTTTTCTGGCCATTGCGTTTTAGAAATAAGACATTTCTTTGTGTTTTTGGTGCATTGCGTTTTAGGTAAAACACATTTTTATGTGTTTTCAGTCCATTGCGTTTTAGAAAACAAACATTTTAAGTGTTTTCTGGCCATTGCGTTTTAGAAATAAGACATTTCTTTGTGTTTTTGGTGCATTGCGTTTTAGGTAAAACACATTTTTATGTGTTTTCAGTCCATTGCGTTTTAGAAAACAAACATTTTAAGTGTTTTCTGGCCATTGCGTTTTAGAAATAAGACATTTCTTTGTGTTTTTTGTGCATTGCGTTTTAGGTAAAACACATTTTTATGTGTTTTCAGTCCATTGCGTTTTAGAAAGTACACTTTCTTTTGTGTTTTTAGGCTATTGCGTTTTATAAATAACACATTTCTTTGTGTTTTCTGGCCATTGCGTTTTACAAATAAGACATTTATTTGTGTTTTTTGTGCATTACGTTTTAGAAAAATGTCATGTTTTAGGTTTTTTTTTCCATTGCGTTTTACACAATTGGGTTTTCAAAAAAAAATTCGAAAATATAGCAATAGTATACTCGTTTTAAAGATAAAAAAACGCTCGTTTTTTTGGTGCAATTTTTATAAAAAAAATAATGTCGTATGAAAGAGTTATTAACGTTTAAAAAATTGAGGGAATTGGAGGATAGAGAAACTATTGGCTTGGATTGACTAGAATACCCCTAAACAAACTCACGCGACTCTTTTCTTCCCTTTAATTTCCATCATTTAATTTTAGCCCTTGATTAACTAAATGGATGGTCAAGATCACTTCCTAGCCTTATTAGCCAAATAAACTTTCTATCATATCTCCACCCATAATATATAACTAAAGTCTAGATTTATTTCTAACAGATTTCCCTTCGAATATTAACTTGTGACTATTTATATTATCAATATCCGAGTTAAAAAAATCAAATAATTTAAAATATCTTGAGAAAAAAAAAAAACAGAAAAATCTAATGAACCAACATATCATCAGTCACTCATCATCTACCATTCATTTTGCAGATAAGATTTCCAACAAAATAATAAATATGACAAAACAAAAACCTAGAGGAAATAGAACAAAGCATGAAAACTCTTCACAGTGTGGAACTAACACCCACATATATTACAACTCTACCCTTCAAGAACAATAACCCATCATACACTTACAGTTACAATGCTACAAAAAGATGGAAGATTAATGCAAAAGCAAAAGGGTTCAATGGGTCAAATATGGAAAAGAAAAAAACCATAACAAATGAAGAAAAAATGAAGAAAATGAAAGAAGAAGCAGAAGCAGATGATAAGATACCAGATGTGGTGATGAACAGGATGATAGTTAGGATATTATTTAATGTGGGTGTGCCTTTGGTGACTGGTTTGGGTTTGCTTCAAGTGTTTAGTGTAATAAAGGAACAAAACTTGTGGCAAATCCCACGTTGGCTGCCATTTTTGACAACTTTTATAACATTTGGTGCTTCAACACTTGGGATTGCTTATGGTACTTTGTCTACTAGTTGGGATGCTGACAATAAAGGGTCAGTTCTTGGGTTTGAAGAAGCTAAAAAGAATTGGGTTGAGATGTGGGAACAAGATGATTCTGGGAACAATTGAGGTAAGTTGTAGATTATTTTTTTTTTTTTTTTTTTTTTTTTTTTGATAAAAAGTTGTTCGAAGGTTGTTCTGATAAATGGAGATTTTATGTATTTGAGTTACTAGTCCCGACCAAATCTTATGTTGGGTTCTAAAAAATAGTTAAAATAAATGAAAAATATGTCTTTTTCCCTCAACCTGGTTTGGAGCAACCCAAGCTTGTAAGGCTACAGGGTGTGGTATAAAACCTCTAGGTACTTTATCACGCCACCTACCGCCACGTCACACAGGGGGCTTTAAAGCCCCTTCCTGGCTTCCTTTAACTTGCAGGGTGTGGTATAAAGCCCCTCTTTAAACTATAGTGCCCCCCCTCCCCCCCCCCACCCTTTAAACTATATTCACCTCGATCCCTTCGATTCGGTCCGTTAGCAAGTTGGCGAACACGGGTTGGCGCCCCCCTTTTAACAACCACGGGGTGGTCGATGGTGCCCCGGACCGCTATACATGTCGATGTTGCGGGGTAGCGCTAAGCCACACCGCTTGGCCTAAGAGGTTGCTTATGTCATTTTGACACTTGTCAAAATTGGTGCATTCGTATGCAATATATATTTCTAAAACAGTTGACCTTAATAAACATGGTAAACTGTGTGTTAAAAATTTAAATGAGAGATTTAACATTGGGATCTGGTATTTTTAACAAGTGGTGGGCTATCAAGCTCTAAACTTCCATTATTTATGCAGGTTTGGTTGACTAATGAGGAGAAAACTTTTATTTCCAGAGCTTAGTAGTGTACTAAATTGAATGCATAAAGTACAAGTTATTATTGCATTGTTCTTTTATATGATCAAGTCATTTCTAAATCTGCATAAATAAAATTTGTTATTATAGAATTTAAGCTACATATATATTCTGTAAATAGTAACAAGTATATTACATTCCAAATTTTCAATAAATTTTCTTCATATAAATGGTGAGGAACTAAGGATGTCTAACTTGTTTTTTCATTGGTCCTCTCATTCAAAATGAGCACTTTACATTTGTTAATGTGATTATACCTAGATAAAAATAGTATAACTAATATAAATATAAACTAAAATAACTTGTAAAGCAAACCACACATATAACTTCATGGAACATTAGTCTTTTACAGTTAAAAGAAAAATCTAAATACCATAAAAAAACTCATATCATTGTCCCCTACTAATGTGTCGACGGAGTATGGTGGGACATTGTAAATAGGTTAGATTTATGTCGTAGATGTGTGTAATATGTTGGATCATTGTAATAAATTGGTTGAATGAGTTGTAAATGTGTTGTTGGGTCTACATATTCAACTAATTTAATTATTCATTTTTTGGAATGTGATATACTTATACTCGATCATATCAGAAACAAATCCAGGTCGTTTTCGAAATCACAAAAAATAAATAAAAAATTACCCCTGTGCGAGAAAAAAAAATTGGACCCTATTCAATAATCCATTATGTTTGTTTGTTGATTTGGGCCAAGTTATTAATCCATTATACACTAAAATAGTTGGGCTTCTGAATTTGATTGGCAAAAACAACTAGGCTTCGAAACAGTTGGGTTTTAACGTTTTTGGTTCATAAATCCAGTCTCTTTAAGTTTTTTTTTAAACACATAGATTTTTTTAAATATATATCTAAAGAATTTTATAAACTTTTCCGGGTCCTATTTTGATTTGAGCCCAGAGCAGTTGCCCTCCCGGCACTTGCTCTGGGCCGACCCTAAACAATCACAACTATAGCCAAATGTTATGTGACAACATGATCGCATATCCCAATGCATTACGTAATAGTCGTTTTAAATATCCTATGACCTATATGCCAGTTTAATCATGTATCATCCTTTGGAACAAATTTTTTTTAGCAGCAAATTTGGATCACTGATGTAGGTAGCACTGAAGCATCATGGTGCTATCAGTGGAATCACCTGATCATATTCATCTTCACTTGGCAATAATACTTATACACCAGTTCAGGATGAAACACAATAAATTTGAGAAAAACCCCTTTGTGGGAATCGAACCCTGAACCTAATGGTCTTTAAACCGTATCCCACCCCTAAAATGTCACTAGGCTATAAAGCCATAGGCTAAATAGATCAACTCAAACACGACTCATTTAGTTAAACATGTCAACTTTAACACAACCCGTTTATGAAATGGTTGAGAATGACAAACCAAACGCTCATTAATTGTATGTCATGTGCGTGTCTGGAAGTGTGTTTCTCGTCGTCTGATGATGTGTGACCGCTACATAGACTTAGTTGAATAAATAAATTCATGAGTAAACTGCCATTTTGGTCCCTGTGGTTTGGGCAGTTTTGCCATTTTAGTCTAAATCTCAAACTTTTTAAATCTGGGTCCCTGTGGTTTGCATTTTGTTGCCATTTTAGTCCAAATATCAAAAAGTCTCATTTTTTACTATTCCAACATGTCTTTTTTGTCTTTTTGTGCAGGGGTAGTTTTGTCCATTTACTTTTCATTAAAACAATTTCTTAATTAAAAAACCCAAATAAATACCCCCGTATCAGTTCACCTTCCCCATTTACATCATCTTCAACCTCCTTATAATTGCAACAATTGAAACCGTACTTATTTTTCCACCACTACCGTGATGATCGCCACCGGATTTCTCACGACGAAACGACGTCGTTGACGGCAAGGACGTCGGAGAAGACGATATAACTGTATTCGCCGGTGAATCCGGTTTATCCACCGGCGACGCTAGACCGGGTTCCGTACAGTTACCCACCAGAAATCCACACAAATTTTTATTTTTCGAGAATGCAGATACCGGAAAACTCGATAGTACGGACGGAATCTCACCGGAAAATTCATTTCCGGAGATATTAAACTCCTGTAAATTTTGCAGCTTCAATACAGTAACATCACCGGAAAACCGGTTTTGCTCCAAACGTAATGTAACCAAATGGTTCATTTGGTTAATTGTGGCCGGAATCTCGCCGGAGAAGTTGTTGATCGAAAGATCAAGACGGTAAAGAGTGAATAACGAGGGTAGGTGTCACACCCCAATCGATGGCG
This sequence comes from Helianthus annuus, assembly GCF_002127325.2. Taxonomy (NCBI): domain Eukaryota; kingdom Viridiplantae; phylum Streptophyta; class Magnoliopsida; order Asterales; family Asteraceae; genus Helianthus; species Helianthus annuus. The sequence continues at coordinate 169,310,660 of NC_035447.2, read as the reverse complement.
GAATCATCGGGGCATGGCACTGAGCGAAACAGATTGTCCAGAAGTTTCCACAACAATTATTATTACTATTCAGTTAAATGATACGTCCCATACCGTATCCCAAATAGTACAATCAATTATTACAGATAATAACTAGTCAAGTAATTCTATTCCGTCAACTCAGATTTAAATAAATAACATAAATATTGTTTGTTTGTTCTAAAGACCCCTATTCTGTTGACTTCAGACAACTATTTGTTGGGGGGCTCTAGTCCTTTATTCTAGCCTCGCTTTCCTAGCAAGCAAACATTTTAAACACCTGTCACATACGTTAAAATAAGGTCAATACATATAATGTAAAGGTGAGCATACAAGTTTGATAATAGCATATAGAGTTCGAAAAATAGTTTACGCATAACCAGCACGTACACAGAGGAAAACGAAGCATGTTAATTATCGACATGGATCTATCGATACCAATGACTGCGGGTTGACTGTCCGAGACAGTTCGCAATACATGATTACCACCGTAATCCATGCAAGTAATTGTCCTTAACAACCCCCGTGTGAACGGGTGCTGAGTCCAAACTATAGTACTACGTCGTTAAGGCAGGTAGACAGCATTCCACGTGTAACATAACAACAAGCATTCATTTAGTCACGTAATACATGCAGAACGATTAGCGCATAAAGTATTGAGTAGTTGTTCGATTGTGATTTTGATAAGTAACGTATGTAACACCCAAAAGTGCTAAAGCAAAAAGGGTTCGATTATACTCACAGCGATTGATTAATGGATTGAAGGGAGCGCTTGGGAGTATGGTTAGCCTGAGTAGTTCGATAGCATAACAATGAGCGATACGTAAAATGGAGACAAGTGTAAATGGGTCGAACAGCCTGGTCGATCGAACAGTAGGTTCGATCGAACGGGTTGTTCGTTCGGTTTGAAAGTCCGTTTGAGCAGCCTTGTTCGATCGGCTGGTAGGCTGGATCGGCTGGACTGTTCGAGTGGATTGTTTCTTCCTTTGATTATGATGTGTTTGTGTATGATGGTTTGACATTTTGAAGTTTTCGTTGTAGTATTTGAGAACAGTGAGGTGTTCTTACCTTTCAGGTCGGTCGATCGAACGCTCTGTTCGATCGGCCGGCTTAACCGATCGGTTAGACACTTCGGTAGTGAGTCCTCAGCTGGATGTTGCTCGATCGAACAGCATGCTCGATCGGGTGGCACCCCATACTACGAATGAGTTGTAAAATCGATTAAGTGTTGAAGCATAGTATCTCATGATCCGATGAGTAATGTTGACAAACAGCTGTTCGATCGAACAGTACCTCGTTCAATACCATACTTCACGAAGTTGTCAAGGTGTGGGGCCATGTGCTAGCCGATCGGCTGGCCTGGTCGATCGGCTGGTATGTCCGATCGGTTGGGCTGTTCGTTCGAACAGCCTAACCGTTCGGTCAGCATCCTGACCTGGTCGGCCTGTTTGTCTAACACTTGGCTGTTCTGATTACTTGACATTATTTCGAGATATTTTGACAACGAGTTTGAACAATGGAACCTTCGTGCTTACTCGTTCCTCCTGTTCGGACAGGAATCACCCACGCCCGGCCGGTGAACGGTTCGGAACGATAGTTTAACGTTTAACCCGTAATCAGTGAACCTCGTAGATAGAATCCGAATCTTGAACCACACAACCATTAGATTGACTAGTGAGTTGGCTCAAGCTTCGTTTCTACCGGTTTGAAGGCATTGAGTGTAAAAGAGTTGAAAGAAAGTTGGAATTCCTTCTTTCACTCCTCCACATCATGTAAATGTTTAGATCTTTGATAGATCTTAACTTGTTTATGTGGAAATCGGTTATATCTGAGCTATTCATGGTGGATTGAGGCCAAAACATGATGTTCTTGAAGAACACCATGATGACATCATCCTTGAATGCCTAGATCTTGAGGATTTCACGGTTAGAAATCGAGATTTGAAAGATAGAAAGGTGTAGGAGCATGCATTGATCAAGAAAGTACAAGATTTAGGATGAAAACTTACCGAAATCGGAAGAAATCTGAGGAAAGAAGGGGAGCACGAGCTGGCCGGTCAGAGAGTTTCCAAAAGTGGAAAGAATGATAATGACAGGCCTATTATAGGCTTCCCAAAGAGGAAAGGGCTGGCCGATCGGCCAGGCATCCCGATCGGACAGCCTGCTCGATCGGACAGACCGTCCGATCGGCTGGGCTGTTCGATCGGCTGACAGCCTGATCGATCAACAGTCTGGTTTGAGTGTTCGGCGCGACGATTTTTTATATTTCGATTTTGATTGAAGATGACACGAATACGATAGAGTTCCTAATCAAATTACTTTCAGTCCCAACCACTATATCTATCATACAATCTATATTACCCACTATCCTCGCGTTACAATTCGTCATAATTCGATTTTGTTTGCATTCGATTTGAGATTCGAGTTTCGATTGATTCCATTGAATACCACACAAAACGTAAAGTAAGCACGCACAGGTAACACATAAGGCACACACACACACACACACAAGTAATCACAACACCAAATTCGCATAGTTCGAGTCTCGAGTTTGATTGATGAGTCGATTAGCTTGATTATTGGTTGATTAGCTTTATCGCATTGTTACTTCCTACTATTCACAGTCGTAAATCGGTCGTATTGATTAAACACTCGATTATCTTGATTAGACAACACTTACTCCACATAATACAAAATATGAAAAACTAGACTAAGAAGTCAAACTTTGACTTTGACTTTAACATTTGAAAACACGGGGCGTTACAGTAGGGACCCCAGAAAGTTGCCGGAGAATTGGTTGTTGGATAGGGTAAAGAGTGAATACGGAGGGTATTTATTTGGGTTTTTTAACTAAGAAAATGTTTTAATGAAAAGTAAATGGACAAAACTACCCCTGCACAAAAAGACAAAAAGGGCATGTTGGAACAGTAAAAAATGAGACTTTTTGAGATTTGGACTAAAATGACAACAAAATGCAAACCACAAGGACCCAGATTTAAAAAGTTTGAAATTTGGACTAAAATAGCAAAACTGCCCAAACCACAGGGACCAAAATGGCAGTTTACTCTAAATTCATCGAAGAAAAATTATATTCATATCTTACACATGGTTGCTTGACTCCATAACTATAAACTAATTGTTTTTTTCATCTTCTAGAATAAAGCTGGATTAATATCTTATTTGTGTTCGTTTGTTAAGAATATATATGTTTACGAACTGTTCGTGGATACTTACCAAACGAGATTTTATGTTCGTGCTCATTTGTTAAGAAAATGAACGTGTTCGTGTTCGTATGTTAATTTTAGGCAACGAGCGAAAACAAACGTTGATGAACACAAATAACACAACCTAATGTTCATGAACATAAATGGAAACAAATGCTCATGAACAGAATATATAATACACTCACACTTATTAAATATTTTATTTTTCGGAATTTTGAGGTATTTAAATAAAATATAAAAAATTAAAAACAATAAAGAACTATCGAACATAAACGAACACGTTACCAAATGTTCACGAACATAAATGAACGAACACGACCACTGTTCATGTTCGTTCATTTAACTAAAACGAATGAAATTTCTTGTTTGTGTTCGTTTGTTTAATAAACGAACTTCCCGCCAAATGATTCACAAGTTGTTCGGTAAAAGTTTAGTTCGTTTGCAGCCCTACTCACACCAACTCTAGGCTTTATATTACCTGTATGTTAATTTTGAAGGCAATGAACAGTACATCTTGAAGACAATGAACACTACATCATCAAGGGGATTAACAAATGGTATCGGGTAGTACCAAATTTACTTAACCGGGTATATTTTTGGTACCGAATCGGTACCGACTTTTGAAATTTTCGGTATCGGTTTGGCACCGGTATTCACCGGTTTTTACCCTCAAATACCGGTACCGACCGGTACCAAACCGTACCGTGCCAGGTGTATTAGGTACCGGTACCCACTTTTAGGGATTTTTGGTAATGGTATTTTCTGTACCGGTTGGTACCGAGCTCACCAAATCCTGTAACAACATAGCAACGCAAGTAATTGCACCGTTTAGATTACTTTTCATACATAACCCAATGAATAGTAACATCATCAATTATCATCAAGGGGATTAGCAAATGGTATCGGGTATTGGTACTGGTATCAAATTTACCAAACCGGGTATATTCTCAGTACCGAATGGTACCGACTTTTGACATTTTCGGTATCGGTTCGGCACCGGTATTCACCGACCCTCAAATACCATAGTGTATGGTACCGAGCATTTTCGGTGCCGATACCTAATTTCGATATTTTCCGGATTGGTACTTTTGGTGCCGTTACCTGTACCGAGCTCATCCATATTTTAGTGTGTTAGTACCGTAATAGCTAAACTGAAAACAACTGAATTTCCAACGTGTAGGACGTGTGGGTCCTATTATTTTATATTAGATTATTTAAAATCGTTTTTTTATTTGTGTTTTGATATTCGGTATCTGCTTGTCGTTGCCGACACGCGTTTCGCAGACATTAGGTCCCACCGCAACACGCGGTGTTTAGTTTCAGTTGTTTCTACATTTAATTCACATATGTTATTTAAGAATTATTGTCAATTTAAATATTTTTGTTTTGGTAGTGAGAAGATAAAAAAAATGTTTGAAGTGCACGTCTTATTCATAACAATAATTTAATTATAATTATTATTATTATTATATTATAATAAGCAACAACCGACATTCAAGTTGGGGTCTTTTTCTGGACATGGATGAGATGAAAATTGGAATTACGGGTCAAGAGGCACTTCCAATTTTTTTTTTTTAACGGCTATTTTCTTTAATCCTCTGTCGGGATTTGAATCCAAGACCTTCACCTTCCTAACCTAGGTGTTTTAAAGGTTTTGCTTTTGCCAATTGACCACCACCCCATTGGATTACAGTCAAATGTATTCCTCATTGTTTTCGAGGGACCACTTTCCAACGCTTGACTAGTTGACGTTCCTTTGTCTCGGATATACATGCTTGTTGATGATGACCAGGCATGATGTACCAATGATCACCAATTCACCACATGATACTCTGTGTTTCTAGGACTCTTTCTCATCACTTGGAGCTCAAAGAAACATCATACGATTACATGATCTTGTACTAAGGTGGATTTCATGCTCTTGCTCACACCGCTACTAAGATTTTCTCTCTAAGATGTCCGAGTTACAATTGTTTTCTTATAGTTCACCTACTTTATGGTGTGACAACCTTAACGCTACCCATCTTGCAATCAAATATCGTGTTTCATCAGTGCACGAAACGCCTTGAGATTGATTTGCATATCATGAAAGATATTGTGCTCGTATAGAGTCTCACACTTCGTTACATGCCAACAAGTGTTCATATTGTGGCCTTGTAACCAAGGAATTATCATCCACCCGATTTTTACTATTCGGTCTAAATTTCACGTTGGTGCAAAATGTGTCACTTGTGAAGACATATTAGGGTATTATAAGTTGTTTTGTGCTTAGATTTATTTGCTTCACTTATTAATCTATGTTTATGTTCATGTTAATTAGTAGGTTTTCAAAGTCTTGCAGTTTGTTGCTCGTCTACCTGCTATCCTTATGTAATTTGCCCTGATGTTTGGAATGGAATATTATAAACTAAAAAAAAAAAGTCTTGCAATTGGTTCATCGTAAACTTCTATGTAATTTGAGATTGACAAAAGCATCCAACATTGAATACTAAAAATTCATGTTGACATAATCATTCTCTATTATACCATCTCCATTGTTGCTAGTTCGAATCCAACCCAGTTTTGTGAAAAAGAAAATAGTGAAAAACTAACAAAAGGAACCCACTAGAAAAAATTTCCTAGATCCGCCACTGATTATTGATGAGATGGAAGACGCATGTTAGCCGATAGCAGGGGCGTGGCTTTGAAGGGACAGGGGGTGCACCCATTCCCACCAATGTTTCGGTTAAAAGTGTAATATTTTTTATTTTTCGCTCGAAAAATTAAAATTATATAGGTTCGCCTCCACCAATTATTTTGCATAAAAATCCCCACAAACGGAACTCTTGGTCAAGCTCCGCCACTAGAGAGAATGAAGGAGGGGGGAAACGAAGATGGGTAAAAATCGTGTGAAAGGAATCAAGGATAGGCAAGGGCCACGAATATGAAAGGGAAGGAAAGAGACTTTTTTCCTTCTTTTCAAAATCATAATGTTTATTTGACCTTACTTTTAGTAGCTTTTACTCTTGCTTATGTAACACCTTGTTATAAAATTACCAACTAGGCTTCGGTCATTCATACCGTCATGAAAAAAGTAAATGTTACAAGTCTTACGTAAACGTGAACTTAATTAATCATGGCCAAAAGTATAAATTATTAAAATAGTTTCTGAGCCCGATAAAAAAAATAATATTTAAATAATAAAATGACCCACTATCACATAAACAAACCTAAAGGGTAATTGTTTTATTACATATGAATAAAGTAATCAATAAAGTATTTTAGAAAGTGTTAAGGTAGTTAAATGGGAAAAGCTAATATTCAATTGTAACACGTCTCTACTAGTGCATTATTGACAGATTGTCACAACCAAACACAATGAAAGAAAAAATGGACTTTCTTTGACGCCTATAGCGACGTATGATGTCGTTTTGGCTTTGACTTTTTGACCAATTTTACATAAAATAACTTCTTCATCATCATACTTAGTAAATCCCACCAATAGCAAGGCTAAGGTAGGGTTTGAGGAGAGTAAGATGTAGACAACCTTACCTCTACCCCGTAGGAATAAAGATGCTACTTCCAGTGAGACAGCCGGCTCGAAAATAACTTGTATGTGATAAATGGACGGATATGATGGATTTTAACTTAAAATGTTTGGTTGAGTTTTAGATAAGTATAATTAAAGTCGGGTGTATGATCATTAAACAAAGTTAAAATATGTTTAATAAAATCATTAGAATACTATAAATAATTCAAGGCACTTGTAAGGGTGAAGGGGGTGCACCCCTAATTAGGTGAGTGAAATTTTTTTTAACCCAATCATACGTTGCCATGTCATTTCCCCTCTATAACTCCCCTCTTGTCCAAAAATGTACGGGGTGCACCCCTCTTAGGGGAATTGTTTTTTTATTTAAAAAAAACAAAAAAAAAACAAAAAGATGATTGGTTGTTACAAGCCATGGGGCCCACCATCAATTATATTCTTGTTCGGTGTCTAAACCCCCAACCGCCTCACCGATTTGGGCTACCGCATGGTTGGCGGTGTCTTACCGTTCGGTTGTTTGGGTCACCGAAGGGGGTTGCCGAAGGCACCCCGTGTACCCTAACATTGTTTGAAGGTTGTACGGTTATGTTATGATAAAAGAAACATATTTATCAATTTCATACAAAATATGACAAACTTCACTATCTTGGCATTTAATGCTAGTTTTCATTTTTCAAGGTTATCTTTGGATGTTCCTTCACCTAAAAGCAAATATCATAAAGACATTAACAAAATTAACTATGAAGTTAAAAAAACAGGTTTTATAATTTCAAAAGCAGTAACCCGGTGATTTTCTCTAAAAAGGGTCGTCGGTTGAAGTCTCGTTCATGACAAAAATGTCATGCGTGAGTCAGGGGTTTTATCACAATGGGTCTTCTGGCTTTGGGTTTCCTTTAGAATTAGTGACGGGCCGGGTCATCTAGCGTTGTCTGCGATTGCCGGCGTGGATGTGCTTTTGCCAATGGGTGAACCTGGGTGGCCAGACTTTATTGGTCGTTCGAATAAAAATCAATGCTATTGAAGGACAGGGGCGAACCCACCTTATGGTGTGGATGGGCGGTCGCACCCCTTGAAAAAAATAATGCTAGTTTCCGTGAAAAATCTCGACCGCATCCCTTGGAAATTTTCGTCCGCACCCCTTAAAAAATGTTCAGAATTTATATAAAAAAATTGTGAACACGGATTGAAACTCGACCCAATTACGTAAACAAGTTAGCCCACTAATCCCTTTAATAAAACTTATATTCTTGTAACCAAACAACAAACTCAATTATTGTAACAACCCTCGACAAAACTATTATTTATTATATTACTTTATTCAATAGGAAAACTTAATTGAGACACCCAAGTAAATCTGCACAAACCCTAAAAAGTTTCAGAGCAATCGGAATCAGGATCAGGGCCCCTAAAACTCAAGGGGGGCAAAACCTAGTTGACGATTATCTTCATAAAACGTTGTCTAAATGCTATTGGCCGAATTGTCGACTCAGCTAGCCTACCTATAAACGTGGCAACCCTATGGTGAAAAGTAACCTGTCGCGCCACGCGACAGGAACAAGGGGACCCCTCGCGTGGCGCGAGGGGGACTAATTTCCAGCTATAAATAGTAGAGGTTGGGACTGGCTTCTGTGCGTTGGTTCGAAGAAGAAATTCGCTTCAGGCACCGATTTCTGTTCTGTTTATCACAATTAACACACACAAACCTCGAAACGCTGCCGCAATCAGGGTATTAGCACAATCGCTGCTACGATTCATTTTCCGACGATCAATATATCCAATGAATGTTTAAGTGCCGCCCATATTGGGTTATACTTTGTCGTTTGTCGTTAATTCGATAAATGAGTTGAAGTATTATACTGTGTCGTTTGTCGTTAATACGATGAATGAGTTGAAGTATTGCACTTTGTCGTTCGTTGTGAGAATTTGATCTCGTGAGTTATCGTAAATGCTGGATTGATTACTAACCCAGAATTGTGTGCTTGTTATTAAACTTAGGATAAAAAGGCTAATCAGTAGACTAGACTCTGCCCAAATTGAATCAGCAATATATCAAGGCTTATCTGTAGACTAAACCTTGCCCGTAGAAATCTGCAATGTGAGTTCATTTCTCTTTTCTCACCGTTTGTGAGTCCATCCTCTTTTATCACAAGTTTTATCACCTTTTTGTGAAACAATTATATTACAAAATGCTTTCTAAAAATCCTAAATGGTTACCAGTTATACTTACAGTGATCAAGTTATTATATTTTATAATAACTACTGGTATGGGAGGTATTATACATTATTTGATTTTCGTTACTATGACTCAGGAAGTTAGCATGACCACCATTATAACTAATATTATTCTTAACATTAAATTATTATGTATAAATCTAAATAGTGCATACCATAATAAAATAATCAAGTATAATACTTTTAGTCAGGTTACTATATCATGATATTACAAATAGTTAATTAACATATTTGATAAGTTATAATAGTTGACATAAAATGTCATTATTCTGGATTGCATGATTCTGTGCTATAGATAATATATTTGACAAAGTAATGTTATAGGACATCATCATGTCCAGCGTCACTAGTTGAAAGAATGATCAACAGTGACATGACCAGAAGCACTAGTTGAAAGAATGATCAACAGTGCCATGAATAGAATCGCTAGCTGAAAGAATGATCAGCAGTGATATGTCCAAAGACACTAGTTGAAAGAATGATCAACAGTGTTATAATTAGAATCACTAGTTGAAAGAATGATCAACAGTGACATGACCAGAAGCACTAGTTGAAAGAATGATCAACAGTGCCATGAATAGAATCGCTAGCTGAAAGAATGATCAGCAGTGATATGTCCAAAGACACTAGTTGAAAGAATGATCAACAGTGTTATAATTAGAATCACCAGTTGAAAGAATGATCAACAGTGTCATGAAAGAATGATCAACAGTGATATGGTCGGAGTCACTAGTTGAAAGAATGATCAACAGTGATATGACCCAGTCACAAGAATCACCTAATGACAGATAAAGTGAATAATAATAAAGTATAGTTATTTGATAAATTCACTATTGGACGAAAGTAAGCCAATGAGTGATACTATTGCTGTTATGTTGGAATTGCCATTATGTGACAAAATACTGATTGAGAGGGTAAATGCAAATAAATATAAAACCTTAACACTGTAAGGTATAACAATATATTTTATAAAAATGGAATGATCTCACTCAGCATTTCCCGCTGACAAAACCTTTTTCAAACATGTTTCAGGTAATTATCATAAGGCTGAATACGGCACTGAAAGGCATCAAGAAATGGCTTATTAAAGAAATATTGTTTTATAAAATAAAATTTATCTTTATTAAAGCTACCATTTTAAAATAGGGATTTATCCCATCTATTTAAATCAAATCCGGTGTTTTCTAAACTCTGATATTTTTCCTAACTCACGGTCCTGATGAAATTTCCGCTGCAATGTTTTTCAAAAATAATCACCGGTACCACGGGACTGCTCACGGCACCCGATTCCGTCCAGGGTGGGTCGGGGGTCGTGACAGAAGGTGGTATCAGAGCTAAGCCACTACTTTGAGCCTATAAGTGTTGTGATAATAATATTTAAACTTAAATAAAAGAGTTAGGAGATTGCTACTAACTGGTAGCACATCTGATAACATTCAAAGGTTGAATAAGAAAAGATGCCTTCGTATAAGTTAAGCCACTTGTTTAAGCTAATTAGGTGTTCTTTAATACCTAAACAATAAAGTTAGGAAATTAATACAAATTAACTTATGTGTTGTATATGAATATGTATATGTCAATATGCACATATAATATCCTGGAGGTATTAGTTTGTTTTAATTATTATGTGATATTAATAAGTGAAAATATTTGCAATCCAGATGTCGAATGAAGTATCACATAATCCAGAAGCTCATGCTAATAATGAAAATCCTTTGGATAAAAATGCTATAGAAAATCTAATAGCTCAAGGAATAGCAAATGCTTTACCTTTAATAATTAAAGCTGTTAAAAATCCCATAGAACCCACCAAAGCTATGAGTAGTAAGCATACCCGTGACGATAATTTTAACCATAGTGTCAATAGTGATAATAATAATATTATCAAAACCCCATTTCCCAAGAAGAAGAAGGCGATGACTCCCGGGTGTACCTACAAAGAATTTCTAGCCTGTAAACCAACCGAGTTCGCGGGCAGTGAAGGTGCCACGGCTGCTCTACGATGGTTGGAAAAGACGAAAGCTGTTCTTACGATCAGCAAATGTGCTGAAGAAGATAAGGTGATGTATGCATCTAATCTCTTTAAGGAAGAAGCCTTAGAATGGTGGAATACTATTCTTCAGGCAAAAGGAAGGACCATGGCTTATGCCATAAACTGGGAAGAATTCAAGGAAGTAGTAGAAAGAAAATTTTGTCCTCCTTATGAAAAGGAACGAATAACTAACCAGTTCCTAAATCATAAAATGATAGATGTGAATTGTCGTGAATATACGACAACATTCTTCGAATATGCAAGAATGGTACCAACTCTGGCTTTGCCAGAATCCGTACTAATTTCTCGTTATATTTGGGGATTAGTTAGCGAAATCCGAGACATAGTCAAAGCCGTTAGACCACAGACTATTGAGGAAGCAGTTGAACTAGCTAACATGCTGACAGATGGACTAATCCGCACAAGAGAAGAAAACAAGAAAAAAGAGTTAGCCCAGAAAATTTTCCAAGAATTCAAGAAGAAAGAAACTGAACCGTCATTGGAGCAACCTATCTGCAGAAACAGTAACAAAACGCATTCAGGACGATGTCGTTTTAGGAACACACCCTACTGTGACTTCTGCAAAATGACTGGGCATATAGAGGAAGAGTGTAGAAGGAAAACTAACGTCTGTTACAATTGCGGGGAAATCGGACACATCAAACCATATTGCCCGAAACTAACCAAAGCATCTGACAACAAGGCTAGAACAACAGACGGAGCTAAGAAGAACGCGCTAACATACGCACTTACTACACAAGAAGCAGAGATGATTCCAGACGTAGTCACTGATATATATCTAAGTTAAGTTATTATTTGACCCTAGTACAAATACAAGTTCATAAATAAATACATTCCGTCAAATATTTCATCCATTTCAGATCCATCACAAACTTGTTTGGTTTTCACTTTCATTGAATCATTTATTTGGTCACGATCACCTTATGGTGACATTTTCACAAATTTGAAGCTTGTGCTAATCTCGTATACCTTTTACATACGGGTTTAATTATTTATTTATGTTGAATCCGCTTTGATAGTTTATCTTATTAAAAGCAATCTTAACACAATCGTGTGCTAAGATAATGATACACAAATTCATTTCATATTTCCGTGTATCTATCGAGCGTTTCGTAATCCTTATTGCCTTATCATTTTCGATCGAAAAAACTTTCTTCAAATTATTTCAATTTCAATCCAAGATAATTTATTGAAACATTCGGATTTACTTCATTTGATGGTGAAACTCGTTTCATTCACCGCTACTATTTCAATCACTATGACACATTGTGGCGTCATAATAAATTTGTAGCTTGAACTATTTTCAATTTCACTCCTAATATACGAATTTTAATTTTTGGTTCATATTCTTAACCAGTCTTAATACAACTATATGTTAAGATAAAAGTACACAAATTCATATCATATTCCGGTGTACTTCTTAAACGTTTCTTCTATCATTTCTCGAAAATTCTATGATAATTCATTTGGTCTTTTTCATCATCAATTGAAACTCCTATTTGAAATGAATATCCAAGTTTTCTTCATTTAAACTTTCAGTTGATTATACGGTGAAATTGTTCGAGCACCGTAATTATTGAAATTATTCCAATCATTACGACACCTTGCGGAGTCGTTACAAACTTGTAGCTTGGGCTAATCCTAATCATACGAACCATTCAAAACCACGTATGTCTTTCGTGTAACTCATCATTTGAAAATAAGTCTTGATACAATTGTGTATTAAAACAATGATACACTAAACTTTATTGTATTCCAGTGTATCCTTGCAATGTCAACACACTGATTTTTCTCTTGATATGATTCGATAAATCACAATGATCTTCGTGCTATTATTTCATTCTGAGTCTTCTTCAGTTGCCAATCAAAGTAAGTTTTCTTTTGACCATGAATTTTATTCTAAAAAGTCATTTCACTAACTGTAAACAGATATCTATTTGATCATATATCTGTTGACTTGAACCTAGTCCTATTCGAAACTATATCATTTCATCTCATTCAGTTGTCATCGATTTCTTGAACTATTTCAGTTGAACTTTTTAAAACCCTACTGATACAACTAGTATTCACAAAATTTGACTCTGTGTCATTTACCTTAAGAATCTAGTGACTAAATTATGACATAAATCTAACAGAAATATCATAACCCAAATCTCGAGGACGAGATTTTTATTAAGGTGGGGAGGATGTAACAACCCTCGACAAAACTATTATTTATTATATTACTTTATTCAATAGGAAAACTTAATTGAGACACCCAAGTAAATCTGCACAAACCCTAAAAAGTTTCAGAGCAATCGGAATCAGGATCAGGGCCCCTAAAACTCAAGGGGGGCAAAACCTAGTTGACGATTATCTTCATAAAACGTTGTCTAAATGCTATTGGCCGAATTGTCGACTCAGCTAGCCTACCTATAAACGTGGCAACCCTATGGTGAAAAGTAACCTGTCGCGCCACGCGACAGGAACAAGGGGACCCCTCGCGTGGCGCGAGGGGGACTAATTTCCAGCTATAAATAGTAGAGGTTGGGACTGGCTTCTGTGCGTTGGTTCGAAGAAGAAATTCGCTTCAGGCACCGATTTCTGTTCTGTTTATCACAATTAACACACACAAACCTCGAAACGCTGCCGCAATCAGGGTATTAGCACAATCGCTGCTACGATTCATTTTCCGACGATCAATATATCCAATGAATGTTTAAGTGCCGCCCATATTGGGTTATACTTTGTCGTTTGTCGTTAATTCGATAAATGAGTTGAAGTATTATACTTTGTCGTTTGTCGTTAATACGATGAATGAGTTGAAGTATTGCACTTTGTCGTTCGTTGTGAGAATTTGATCTCGTGAGTTATCGTAAATGCTGGATTGATTACTAACCCAGAATTGTGTGCTTGTTATTAAACTTAGGATAAAAAGGCTAATCAGTAGACTAGACTCTGCCCAAATTGAATCAGCAATATATCAAGGCTTATCTGTAGACTAAACCTTGCCCGTAGAAATCTGCAATGTGAGTTCATTTCTCTTTTCTCACCGTTTGTGAGTCCATCCTCTTTTATCACAAGTTTTATCACCTTTTTGTGAAACAATTATATTACAAAATGCTTTCTAAAAATCCTAAATGGTTACCAGTTATACTTACAGTGATCAAGTTATTATATTTTATAATAACTACTGGTATGGGAGGTATTATACATTATTTGATTTTCGTTACTATGACTCAGGAAGTTAGCATGACCACCATTATAACTAATATTATTCTTAACATTAAATTATTATGTATAAATCTAAATAGTGCATACCATAATAAAATAATCAAGTATAATACTTTTAGTCAGGTTACTATATCATGATATTACAAATAGTTAATTAACATATTTGATAAGTTATAATAGTTGACATAAAATGTCATTATTCTGGATTGCATGATTCTGTGCTATAGATAATATATTTGACAAAGTAATGTTATAGGACATCATCATGTCCAGCGTCACTAGTTGAAAGAATGATCAACAGTGACATGACCAGAAGCACTAGTTGAAAGAATGATCAACAGTGCCATGAATAGAATCGCTAGCTGAAAGAATGATCAGCAGTGATATGTCCAAAGACACTAGTTGAAAGAATGATCAACAGTGTTATAATTAGAATCACTAGTTGAAAGAATGATCAACAGTGACATGACCAGAAGCACTAGTTGAAAGAATGATCAACAGTGCCATGAATAGAATCGCTAGCTGAAAGAATGATCAGCAGTGATATGTCCAAAGACACTAGTTGAAAGAATGATCAACAGTGTTATAATTAGAATCACCAGTTGAAAGAATGATCAACAGTGTCATGAAAGAATGATCAACAGTGATATGGTCGGAGTCACTAGTTGAAAGAATGATCAACAGTGATATGACCCAGTCACAAGAATCACCTAATGACAGATAAAGTGAATAATAATAAAGTATAGTTATTTGATAAATTCACTATTGGACGAAAGTAAGCCAATGAGTGATACTATTGCTGTTATGTTGGAATTGCCATTATGTGACAAAATACTGATTGAGTAGGGTAAATGCAAATAAATATAAAACCTTAACACTGTAAGGTATAACAATATATTTTATAAAAATGGAATGATCTCACTCAGCATTTCCCGCTGACAAAACCTTTTTCAAACATGTTTCAGGTAATTATCATAAGGCTGAATACGGCACTGAAAGGCATCAAGAAATGGCTTATTAAAGAAATATTGTTTTATAAAATAAAATTTATCTTTATTAAAGCTACCATTTTAAAATAGGGATTTATCCAAAGCCCAACCCAAATACTAATTCAATTAAACCAAAATCAGTCAACTAACCAATAAACTCAATCAACGATTCCAACTCCCGCCCTCCCTCTGCCTCTGCTGCCACTGCCAGCGACGTGCAACGACGTCGACCCCCACCCTATTCGACGACAGCACAAATTTCGCCACCAACAAGTTCGAATTGCAAATATTATATAGGTACTTGTTTTGTTTTTAGTTATTTTGATGTTTATGTGGTTTGTTCAAGAGATAATTGACATATATTTGTTAAAAAGGTTTAAACTTTAATGTGTTTTGAGGTATTTTTGGGTTGTTCTAGTCTTTATAGGATGGGTTTGTTGTCTTTTATTAATTATATGATTCTAGTATAGGGTTTGAAAAGTTGAAATTCAAAACTTGTTGATGTGAATAATCTTGAAAATTTAGGAATATTGATGGTTGAACACTTGAAGATCATTGTTAATAGGCACAATGAGTAAGGAAGTTATGACGCGATTTCGCAACAAGAGGAAAGCGGTTGAAATTGAATCATCTTCCGATTTTGTTGATGTGAATAATCTTCCCTCGGATCCTCATGATCGCAAGGCGATTGCATCATACAACGTGAATCAACGAGATGATGTTAGAAGGGCATACCTACTAAGAGTACCATGTCAACCAACGGGTATTAAATTCCCACAATCAACGTTTCAAGGTAAAGAGTTGAGAAAATTCAAGGAAGAATGGTATGACCGAAAGGAATACAAAGGATGGTTAAAGTATAGTATAAAATCGCATCATGTGTTTTGCTTATGTTGTTACTTGTTTAGGTCCGAATTTGGTGATCACAGAGACACATTTGTTTTGAACGGGCATAACAATTGGAAAAATGTACATGAGTTACTTACAAAACATGTTGGCTTAGTTAATAGCGCCCAAACCCGACCCGAACTGATTTTTTATTTATATATCTAGGCGTGTTTTTATGATTATATGAATTTTCGTTTGATGTTCTTTTGTTTTATATGATCCGACCCGACCGAACCGAATTTTTTTATTCATATATCTAGGCGTCTAAAATTTCTTAAAAATATTCCACACCTAAAAGAAAAAAATTATGAATCCACCAATCTTGAAGGAAGCAAATTTGATGTTTGGATAAGGACACGGTCAATTATGGCCTAATTTGTATATGGGCAACGGCATGGTTATGGTAAAAAAAGATCCATCAAAAGATCCAACTCATGTTGAAAAAAGTTGATATTTTTTGTTGTTAATTCAAAAAAGGGCCGGCGGATGAAAATAGTTTGAAAGTTAGGACTGTAAAAATAAATTTCTTAAGTTAGAATTGCCGACCAATGAGTCAAAGTTAGGATTACTAAGATCAAATTTTCCTTTTTTTAATTAAGGATGATTACTATATTATTAATCAAATGAATTGAATTTGAAATTAATTATATTTTTTTTAAATAAACTTATATTTTTTACTTAAAAGTTTCACCAAGTTCATAATTATATTGGTTAAAGTCGTAAAAAAACGAAGAACGATGATGATAATTGTTTCTATAACTAATTCTAATAATTTTCAAATATTTAATGTGGTTGGATGGTAAAAATGATAAAAATACAATGTTTAAAAAATCTAATTAATACCCATTTGAAAGAAATAATGTTTAAAAATCAACTTAACAAAATTTATAAATGTCAATGAAATGAACAGTAACGAAAATTTTGTCTTCACCTACAAAAGAGATAAGGGAGAGAAAGTGAGAAACCGGGGAGATGTGAAACAAATAGCCGGTGTTCAGGAAACGGCACGTCTCCGGCGAAAGGCCTTACGAATGTCATGAGGTGGTGGCTCGAAGTCGGAACAGAGACGGAGACGGAGACGGAGAGGGTAAAGACGGTGGCGGCGAAGTCGAAACAGAGACGGAGAGGGTAAAGACGGTGTCGGCTCAAGGGTTTTCCGGGGATCTCCGTCTGTTTCCGGCAAATATGGTAAGAACCCGAACCTTAGTTCTTTTCCCAGTGAACTAGATTCTGTTAACGATCGGTGGTTGCAACGGTGTCATGGCGGTGGTGGTGGTTCCGGTGGATATCACGGCGACAATGATGGTTAGCAACCCTAGCCGCCGCCTCCGGTGAGGTGCTCTTTTGAAGGTGAAGGGGTGATTAATTCAGGTTGTGGAGATTGCGATTGAGGAAGCGGAAGACGAGGACAGCCAAGCAACACCTTCCAGTGGTGTCGGCTACTCAACAGGTCTATCTATGTGCATCTTTCCTGTAGGTTTCAATTGCCCTCAGTATACCTTCTCGATTTTCAGGTTTAGTTCTTAATCAGTTAGGGTTTTTATCAACAAATTGATATATTTTGGTTGCCAAAATTGGGTTTTTATGTTTACAGAGGACGATTTCCGTTTACAGAGTACCCTTTTAGTTAGATCGGCTCTTCCATGTTTTTATAACTAACAGGTTAGGCTTTGGGTGTAGCGGTGGTTGTGTCGGAGAGTGTAGCAGTGGACGGCGGCAGTGTTGCCACTAAACGCACTCAAAGGGTTCTCGGATTTCATTTTTGTTAGTATTATTATTTGAGGTACAAGTGCTTGACAAATTGTCTTAGATTATTAATAAGGAATAAATCTTTTGCATTTGTACTGCATTTTGAAAACTGAGTGTAATAAATAAAGCTTTTATCTTATCATGTTTACTAATATGGTACTGCAGGGGTGTTATGAGTTTAGTGTTATCGAGTTCCCATGGTTACAAAACAAGGATTGTAAGGGTGGGGGGTATAATCTTCGGTGAGTGATGCGGTGAGTTGGTGTCACCGAGCGGTGACCAAACCACGGTGATGATTGAGTTCGGTGAGTGGGTTATCAGTGAGCAAAATCGGTGTAAAGTCACCGAATGATGGATAAGGGTGATGGAGGAGAGAGAGAGAGAGAGAAGAGAGGAGAGAGGAACCAATCAAAAAAATATATAACTCAAACACCCTAGGGTGATTAACCATACCCCCTGATTGAGTGCAAAATGAGGAGTTGAGATGGCATAATATTACTGGGTAGGATTTCACTCAATCACCCTAGAGTGATTAACCATACCCTCCACCCTTATAATGTGGTTCAATGACTTATTATTGAAGATCAAAGAAATTTGAATGTAAGGGTGAAGGGGGTGCACCCCTCATAAGATTGGGGGGGGGGGGAGGGGTGTTTCACCCACCCAATCATGATGTGTCATGTCAATTCCCTTCTCATACACCATTCTTGCTCAAAAAACATAAGGGGTGGTTTCACCCAAACTATTTTTTAAAAAAAAACATGATTGGTTGAAAGATAGTGGCCCCACCATTACCCCCTCCTCTCATCTTCCCCGCATGCGGCAAGTAGTCCCCGCAAATCTCCTCCCCACGCACCAAAACTGGTGTTGGCGGCACCCTCCACTCGCGGCAAATAGGTTCCCCGCATGCCTCCCCCCATGCATCCCGCTTACCATAACACCTAAAAGTTAGCTTAATTAACTCATGCTTTCCATTTGAAACTCCCAGGGATCTACTAATTCTGGTTTCACAGTGGTATGAATCGACCAGACCACAAGATCTGAGATAACAGTGTTGAACCTCCAGACCTCTCGATTTTTCTGTAACCTAAGTGAAAAATGAAGTTTATTGATAACCACTTGAGAATTTGTACAGCTTGAACTTAAACTGATGGAATATCGTCGTGTTTAACTTTTAAGTTGAGGTTATGTTTATTTTTTTGCAGGTTGATTTGTTTAGCCCATGTTTTGCATACAGTAACAACAATTCTTCACGGATTACAGTGATCTAAATGTAAACAACCGATTTGTCTTTAACCAGCAGATACATCATGATATCAGGTCGTGATACCAGGTTTATACTTGATTTTCCGTTGATGGTTTCAATTCGTATGTAACCCAAAGGTTGAAAAACCCAGTTTTGATTTTCGTTATTTTGATTTTGTTTCAACCGAGGTGCTGGGTTTGGGTTCCGACAAGACGGGTTCTATGATGACAAATAAGCCTTTAGAGAGATTGGCTATAAGCAGAGCAAGTGTTTGATATGCAACTATGTTGTTTTTTTATTTAGAAATTAGAATGAATGTTATATTTATGTTGGTAAAATTTTGTTCTTTCTTGAAGAAAATGCAATTTCTAGCAACTAAATGAAAGTTGTAATAAAGAATTGATGAAATAAGAAAAATACGTAAGTTAGTAATGCCTCTTTTTAATTGCTTTTAGTAATTAGTAGCATTATAATAATACACTGCTCGAAGTATTAGAACACTCTATGAATATAATGATTATATCATGTAAGAATGTAGTTTTGTCTACTTGAAGCTATTGAAAACCCACAACCTTTTGGTTTTAATCCATCTTTGTTAAGTGTCCATAGCCCTTACTCAAATTGTTTATTCAAATGTTACTGGACAAAAAGATTTGGTCATAGATATTTCTCTCTTTGTGATATTGCTCTCATGTAGCACCAAATCTTCACATTGAACCAGCAACTAAAGAAACACCTCTTCTTCACATTGAACCAGCAACTAAACACCTCTTCTTCGTATGAAATATGGAATCCCAGCCAATTACGCATAGTACCTGCATTTAGTCTTTTTGGGGAAAATACGTCAGTTTACACTGGTAAATACATTCAACCGACACTTTTGTAAAATGTTTAATAAAATTGGTTTAAATGCTCAAGGCACAAACTCTTTATAACTTGGGATAATTTATAATCAAATCTTGTAAAGAATTACATGTTACTATGCGTTCGGTCGCCCGAGTCGTGTCGGGTTAAAGTTTAATAGACACACCACATAGTATAAAACCGTGGCGGGTAACCAACAGCTACACTTTTATAGTTATGGACATAATGCCGGGTGTACGCCTACACCGGGATGTCAAGGTCGTGGCCATTCGTAAATGCTGCCAAGGATATCCGGGACATGGTCATTAAGCCCCCAAAGGCGTCAAGCCAACAAAACAAGTTTTTAAACGGGTCACATTGATAATGCCCAACTACAAATGAGTTGGGGTCAATTGCCCGACCAAGCGGTATTTTAGATACCGTAACCCAAGCCCGTATAACGGAAAATAAGTTAAAAGTATTTACCTTTGCAAGTATAATTCCTTAAATTGAAATAAATTGCAGATAGCTTTTGCTGGTCCCCTAATCTGGAACGAAGGTTTAATTTAACTTATTAGAATCCTAACGGGTCTTTAATTTAGCCGTAGCTTAGACCGGTCAGTTTCAAAGTATAGTTACGGTTTAATCGCGTGAAAGGCGAAAACCGTGAATGGAGTGTGATTTTGACCCAACAAGTTTGAAGACTTGTTTTATATGGGTATAATAACCATACTCTGGATTTTGGGGTCAAAACAATATGGTTTGACCCGTTTCGGCTAATTTATGTAAACTAGTTACATAAGCCGAACCGTGTACGCAAACGGCGCAACGGGTAACCGCAAGAGTCCTACACTGTTTTCTTAAGTCAACATGCTTTAAAGAGGTTGTGGTATCAATAGGATACCTTCCATAATGCCCGTAACGAGTTTAAGTTGATATTATGCCCCGTAGGGGTATTTCGGTCTTTTTAAAGATTATAAAAGAGGTTTCAGAGTTCTACAGGAAATCTGAGTTTCCCGAACAGTTTATAAAGTCTAAAATACTTTATTTATTAATTAAAATCAGTAGCAACTGGAATCGGGTCAAAAGACCTTGTAGAACTCAAGTTATGGCCGAAAAGGGTATATTCGGTATTACCGAACCGTTGCCATAACCGCAGGTTATGAGCAGGTTAAAAATAATTAAAAATCTTTAAAAATCCCAAAATATTATTTTACATCAGTGAGCAAAAGGTTTGGTGTCGAAATCCGGGTTTAGATAGGCGTTATGCTAATTGCGCTATTTAATTACTAAAGTTTCGCAATTTGCGCTATTTAGCATAACTCCTATTCTGGACCTCGGATTGACATGAAATTTTTAGGGACATGCTTAGAAATCAGTAACCAAGGTCATGATCCTATCACGTGTCCGAAATTCTCGTTTTAAATTAAAAAGGGCGTTACGGTCAACTTTTAAGCATTTAACGGAAATGTGTAAAAGACTCGGACAAACAACGAACCGGTCACAGAGGGTTATACCATCATGTAACCTGGTCCTAAGAGAGTCCTAAGGTATATCTAAATCAAGCTTTATCGGGTCAGAACTAAAGTCAATGCAAAAGTCAAACTTTTGCGACTTTCGGCTCCGAACCGGGTCAAAACAATAAATGGTCGGATCAAACAAGCTTAGACTAGCTTATATACTTATTATCATGTTTTATGAGTGTTCAAACAGGTTACATATCATCTACATTACAGATTATGCAAGAAATCGCAAAATGACATTTCTGTTGACTTTTTCTAAGCACGTTTGACTCGACATTCGGACTAGTTAGAGTGGGAATCAGAGGGTGCCCTTTTAGGGGTTTAATGCCCACATGATTACCATCATATAACTATCTTTGATTCGACAAACCACTGGACCATTTGTGATTTATCGCAAAGTCAATCGTTAATTATGACGGTTTGACTTTTAAGCTAAACTAAGCAAAAACTAAGCCATAAAAGGGTTGGCATACTTACAGAAGCTTGGTGCACGACTTAAGATGTTAGAAGAAAGCTTGAGAGCTCCAGGAATGATCAGAAGGCAAGTTTTGAGGTGTGTTTCACTTATGCACAATGCATTGGCTTTTATAGTGAAAAATGAGGCTTAGGATCATCACAACTCATCCTACAAAGCATCATGGATGTTCAGCAGGTGGCCCTGAGTGCTAGGTGTGACACCCCAGGAAAACCAGCAAACGATATAACTTACCTAGCTTTAACTTATCTAACTTTCTCAGTGAGTGCGTACCAAATTTCGGGACGAAATTTCTTTTTAGTTGGGGATACTGTGACAACTCGTGATTCGAACCTGCTTCTGTGTAACGTTACGTGCTTACGTGAACTGTGTTAATTAAATGATTATGTGTTTATGCTGTATGTGATGTGCATTATACATGTTTGAATGAACCCGAACCACACACCATAACCCGATCGCACAACACCCACGAATCACACAAGCCCTTTGGGCCGTTTTGCTTGTATTCGGGACACATAGGCAGCCCAATAAGGAATTCGGCCCACTCCTATTGCACGTATAACACATGGGGATAGGGTATACCTCTCATATTTTGGCAAATATCACAACACACTCAAACCCTAGTTCTTCCTTCTCGTTGCTTGGAACCCGACGGCACACACACCCTTACAACCGAAGATCATTCCGTGTTCGGATCATCCTTGTTCCTTCTCTAATCCGGTTAGTTTGTTAAGTGTTTGTTGTTGTTATTTGATGTTGTGTTATAGCTATTAATGTCAAGATGAATCGGCTTATTTGTGCTTAGCAAATGTAATCGGATTGTTTGATATATGAAACCGAATGATGTTTGTTAACCGGGTACAGGTTCATATGAAATAGATGGCATGATTGTGAAATCGGAATTATATGATGATGTTATCCACTGTGTTGTTTGATAGATTCGGATTGTTAACTTGTTGATATGTTAGTGAATCGGGCTATGTATGAAATCGGCTTGCATGAGGTTGTTATGTTTAATCCGACTGAATGTATTAGGATGTGTTCTTGAACTATGATGAATTGCATGTCACAAAGTTTGTTTAAATCGGTTTAGGGTTCTTGTGAGATAGTCAATAATTGCATGATTTGATCGATTATGTATTGGCCTCGAAACTGTTAAGATGTTAATTGATTTGAGATAAAATTGGAAACTGATTAATTGTGTAACCAATTGCCATAAGTTTCGGGTAAGTTAGATGGATCGCACAAGGGGCTCCGATCGCATAAGAGCTCCAATCACACAAGTGCACGTCGCACAAGATGTTACCAGTCGCACAAGGCCCATTGGACCTCATCGGCTGTAATGTTGTTAAGCAGTGGGCCGATCAGCCCAAATTGAACCGCACAAGTCCAATTCAGTCGCACAACCCAAGCAGATCGCACAAGTCTGTTTGGATCGCACAATGTCATTTATATGTTATCTTTTGGGCCGTACTCTATTGGACTGTTATGCGGGTCGGGTGTTATGTCGGGTTGGGCTAGTTTGGATCGCACAACCCAAAGGGTTCGCACAAGCTATTCAGATCGCACAAGTTATGCTCTCTTGATAACTGTTGGGCCACACGAGTATGTAGAATGCTTATAAACCGTTGGGCCTTGAAGCCCAAGTCACAAGCACACACAACCCAGTCCGATCGTACAAAAGGTCTGGATCGCACAATATGAACCCCAGTCGCACAAGATGTAT
This sequence comes from Helianthus annuus, assembly GCF_002127325.2. Taxonomy (NCBI): domain Eukaryota; kingdom Viridiplantae; phylum Streptophyta; class Magnoliopsida; order Asterales; family Asteraceae; genus Helianthus; species Helianthus annuus. Next base: position 169,286,956 of record NC_035447.2, on the reverse strand, counting down.
GAATCGTACAAGTTGAATTATCTGTTTATTGTTTGGGCCGAGAATGTTGTTGGGCTGGTCATATGATTTGGGACGGGCACAAGGCTGATCGCACAATCGGTTGGGCCGTTTGTTATCGGGCTTTATCTTTGGGTGTATAAGCGTTAGTATGATATGAGCTTGACTGACAATATGTGATACGTGTTTGCCATGATCTATACGTGTTGTAACGTGTTAACTCTGTGTAACCATACGTGCTTTACTTGAACCGAACCTGACTTGTATGGTAATCCTGTTAGGACGTGATTGACCACTTTTAATTCAAGTAACTTTGATATAACCTGCCGAGCAATCCTAGGTGAGTTCAATGCATTTTCTCAAGCATGCGTCCCGGTGGTTTGGGACAACTGGTAAACATTTGGAAGGGAAACCTTGGGTAAACAACTTAATCGGTTTTGGTTATTGCCTGGAGGGCAATGGGGGTAATTAGTTGATAGCGCTATTAGGTGGGAAACCTCACACCGGGCCGTAAGGACGGGGGTGAACTAATTATCTGGGTTTCACTATGGTTGTTAAGAGGCACACTCCTCGGTTACGTAAGGGCGGTCCCTAGGGTAACTAACGTGAACAACATAGTGGGTTGCTAAGAGGCACACTCCTCGGTTACGTAAGGGCGTAGTCCCTAGGGTAACTAACATGAGCAACATCGTAACACAACATTGAATCGCATTAACATATATCTGGTAACACAACACGTAAGCAACACTTTGAACTCACCAGCGTAGTCTGACACACTTGTTTGCATGCTTGTAGGTCGTTAATCTTGGAAAATGGACTTGCTATCTGGAAGTGCTGGAGTGGTCATGGATCGAAGCTATTGGATTACTTATAATTGATATATTGGTTTTGAGTTTTATTACGAAATAATTGCTAAACGACTTATCATATGCTTCCGCTATATAACTCCTTGTGAATCAACATTTTGTTTGACAATTAATCTTGGCAATTGATGACATGTTTTATTTAAATATTTATCATTAGTTCGATGTGATTGGTGGCTCAGACTCTGATGTGTAACACGCCTCGCGGGGTTCCCGCAGGTGGTATTTTGGGGGTGTTACAGTTTGGTATCAGAGCCACTGGTTATAGTGAACTAGGTTTTAAAATGTTTTGTAGAACCAGACTATAACCGAACAACTTCGAAAATCGATCATGACACTCAGCTCCAGATTGCAAGGTTCGTCTCTCTCTCACTTTATACATTACTTGCTTAGCAGTCACACACTCACAACGTATATGAACTGAAACATTTAACACCATAGTGACTTGATAGTGTGACACTATTCTTCGACCCATGCGAACCATAGACCTGCGATGTCATCTGTTGTGTTGTTTGAACGGGGGAAACTTCGAGCGCAAGCTAAGAGGCACTGAGATGAGCATGCAAATTGCCTTATTATTATGGGTGCACACTTAATAATAACGCGGGGTGCATGCAAGTCCCAGTGAGGCTTATCGAGCGTGAGAAGGGTTCTGCCTTACTATGTGTGAACTTGGTAGTACGTAAATATCAGTATGATACTTGACTCCTATCTCGTTTCGATTTCTAAATCGGTTTATTCCCAACTATAGAAACATGAGTGGACGAGGACACGGACGTGGTAACATCACCATGACTCAGGCTGAGTTGACTGACCTAATCAATACTCGCGTGGCTGAGGCTTTAGCAGCCTATCAAGCTGGTACGGAATGTACCAAGTACTTTTTACTCTTATACCACGTACACGTCTTTTCACTCCTATAATGTGTTCCCTTCCGTCATCTAGGTCAACAAGCGCAACCTCAACCTAACCAGCCTGCGTGCACATTCAAAATGTTTATGGACTGTAAGCCACAGACCTTCACCGGGACTGAAGGGGCTGTGGGACTTCTAAGATGGTTCGAGAAAGCAGAGTCTGTGTTTGCTATCTGTAACTGTCCCGCTGGGGACAGGGTGAAATATGCTGCGGGTACCTTGGCGGATGGTGCCCTAACGTGGTGGAACGCCCAGATACAGTTGTTGGGCATCGAAGCAGCGAATGCAACAACCTGGGAAGCCTTTAAAGAACTGATCAGGGAGGAGTACTGTCCTCGGGACACGGTCCAGAAGCTGGAAAACGAGTACTACGACTTGAAGATGGTTGGATCTGAAGTCGAAGCTTATGTGAAGCGATCGTATGAACTGGCCGACATGTGCCCAAACTTGTCCCGGCCTATGTCTCGGAGGATTGAGTTATTCATCAAAGGGTTGCCTCCGCGTGTGAAGAGCTTGGTCACTGCAGCTCATCTCAATGATTTGACACAGATCGTTCGTCTGACTCATAAGATTGTGGACCAAGAGGTGGAAAGCAATTCGTTACCCCCGCGTATTTCAGCCGCTACTGCTGCTACACCCACTGCCACTGCGTCCGCTAATGATAACAAGCGGAAGTGGAGTGATTATGACAAAGCATCTAGTGCTGGCCAGACTCAGAAAAGGCCAGACAACAGCAACCGCAACATCAGCCAGTCGTCTTCTGTCAATCAAGGCCAGGGAAGTGACCACAGCCAGGGTTCGTATGCAGGGAGAAAGCCACGATGTAACAGTTGTGGCTATCATCATTGGGGGCCGTGTGGTCGGACGTGTAACAAGTGTGGTAAGCCGGGCCATGAGGCCAGGGATTGTAGGACCTCACAACCCAAACACCAGCAGCAACAGAACCAGCAAAACCAAGGACAACAGGGGCAACCACCCCAGCAGAACCAGGGTTTCAGGAGGGGGTGCTATCAGTGTGGTGATGAGGGTCACTTTAAACGGGATTGCCCTCAGTTAAACCAGAACGCCAACGACAACAACCGCCCGAATAACGACAATGCTGGAAACAACAACAATGGCAACGAGGCAAGAGGTCGAGCTTTCGTGTTAGGACAAGGGGACGCAATGAACGATATTTGAACTTATAACTTATTTTGGGTTTTCATTATTATGTTTTCGCTACTCAAACAAAGTTTGGTTTGAACATCAATCGTATTGGGTTTTATGAATTATTTTAACTACTATACTTTATGTTTGATATGATGGATGGTTTGATATTATTGAACGCACCTGCCGTATTTATGAACCTTGTGAACAGGGTGTGCAAACCCTATCTTGACAAGTTCGTCATCGTCTTCATCGACGACATCCTGATCTACTCCAAGAGTCAGGAGGAACACGAGCAGCATCTACGCCTTATTTTGGAGCTTCTTCGAAAGGAACAGCTGTACGCCAAGTTTTCGAAATGTGACTTCTGGCTTCGTGAAGTCCACCTCTTAGGCCACGTAGTGAACAAGGATGGGGTCCATGTCGTTCCATCCAAGGAAGATTCGATCAGAAACTGGCCTGCACCACGTACACCAACGGAAATACGCCAATTCTTGGGTTTGGCGGGTTACTACAGACGGTTTATTAAAGACTTTTCAAAGATTGCTCAGCCGCTTACGCTACTGACACAGAAGGGTGTCACCTATCGTTGGGGAGAGCCCCAGGAGACTGCTTTTCAGCACCTAAAGGATAGGCTTTGCAGCGCACCTATTCTCTCTTTGCCAGAGGGCACAGACGATTTCGTAGTATATTGTGACGCATCCATCCAAGGTCTTGGATGTGTGTTAATGCAGCGCGACAAGGTCATTGCTTACGCTCCGCGCCAACTTAAGATTCATGAACGGAACTACACGACGCACGATTTAGAGCTGGGAGCTGCAGTTTTCGCGCTTAGGATATGGCGACACTACCTGTACGGTACCCGGTGCACGATTTACACCGATCACAGGAGTCTCGAGCATATTCTTAAGCAGAAGGATTTGAACATGCGTCAACGACGATGGGTTGAACTACTGAACGATTACGCATGCGCTATCAAGTACCATCCAGGCAAGGCCAATGTTGTGGCTGACGCCCTCAGTCGGAAGGACACTTTACCTTGGCGCGTGCGAGCGCTACAGCTTACGATTCAGCCTAGCCTTCCAGCACAAATACGAAATGCTCAGGTAGAAGCATTGAAACCCGAAAATGTCAAAGCTGAAGTCTTACGTGGCTCACGACAGCGATTAGAACAGAAGGCAGACGGCGCTTACTACGTAACTGGACGCATTTGGGTCCCATTCTTTGGCAAGCTTACTTTACGACGCGTGAGACATTCGGATTACTGGAACAAACGGTGACTTGGCTCACAAACTCAGGCTAATTGATGAAACGGGATAACTATCGTAATGGTATGTATGCCTTAGGTTTACGGCAGTGGTGGCCCGATGAAACCCTGGTGATACCCTTACCGGAATTTGAGGTCGTCGGATCAGTTGTATATATCAGGGAATCTATCGAAAGCATGGGCTAAGAAGTCAAGGTTCGCTAGCATGAGTCTTATGACAATCGTGAGGGCTTGTTAAACTTCAATACGTGGACTGAAGTTCACATAGGAACGGAAGGATATGTTAAAACTTCAATGTTCTCAATTGTTCAAGGAATTGAACCAACTCTTGATATCACTGGTAAATTTCGGGACGAAATTTCTTTCAAGATGGGGAGGATGTGACACCCCAGGAAAACCAGCAAACGATATAATTTACCTAGCTTTAACTTATCTAACTTTCTCAGTGAGTGCGTACCAAATTTCGGGACGAAATTTCTTTTTAGTTGGGGATACTGTGACAACTCGTGATTCGAACCTGCTTCTGTGTAACGTTACGTGCTTACGTGAACTGTGTTAATTAAATGATTATGTGTTTATGCTGTATGTGATGTGCATTATACATGTTTGAATGAACCCGAACCACACACCATAACCCGATCGCACAACACCCACGAATCACATAAGCCCTTTGGGCCGTTTTGCTTGTATTCGGGACACATAGGCAGCCCAATAAGGAATTCGGCCCACTCCTATTGCACGTATAACACATGGGGATAGGGTATACCTCTCATATTTTGGCAAATATCACAACACACTTAAACCCTAGTTCTTCCTTCTCGTTGCTTGGAACCCGACGGCACACACACCCTTACAACCGAAGATCATTCCGTGTTCGGATCATCCTTGTTCCTTCTCTAATCCGGTTAGTTTGTTAAGTGTTTGTTGTTGTTATTTGATGTTGTGTTATAGCTATTAATGTCAAGATGAATCGGCTTATTTGTGCTTAGCAAATGTAATCGGATTGTTTGATATATGAAACCGAATGATGTTTGTTAACCGGGTACAGGTTCATATGAAATAGATGGCATGATTGTGAAATCGGAATTATATGATGATGTTATCCACTGTGTTGTTTGATAGATTCGGATTGTTAACTTGTTGATATGTTAGTGAATCGGGCTATGTATGAAATCGGCTTGCATGAGGTTGTTATGTTTAATCCGACTGAATGTATTAGGATGTGTTCTTGAACTATGATGAATTGCATGTCACAAAGCTTGTTTAAATCGGTTTAGGGTTCTTGTGAGATAGTCAATAATTGCATGATTTGATCGATTATGTATTGGCCTCGAAACTGTTAAGATGTTAATTGATTTGAGATAAAATTGGAAACTGATTAATTGTGTAACCAATTGCCATAAGTTTCGGGTAAGTTAGATGGATCGCACAAGGGGCTCCGATCGCATAAGAGCTCCAATCACACAAGTGCACGTCGCACAAGATGTTACCAGTCGCACAAGGCCCATTGGACCTCATCGGCTGTAATGTTGTTAAGCAGTGGGCCGATCAGCCCAAATTGAACCGCACAAGTCCAATTCAGTCGCACAACCCAAGCAGATCGCACAAGTCTGCTTGGATCGCACAATGTCATTTATATGTTATCTTTTGGGCCGTACGCTATTGGACTGTTATGTGGGCCGGGTGTTATGTCGGGTTGGGCTAGTTTGGATCGCACAACCCAAAGGGTTCGCACAAGCTATTCGGATCGCACAAGTTATGCTCTCTTGATAATTGTTGGGCCACACGAGTATGTAGAATGCTTATAAACTGTTGGGCCTTGAAGCCCAAGTCACAAGCACACACAACCCAGTCCGATCGTACAAAAGGTCTGGATCGCACAATATGAACCCCAGTCGCACAAGATGTATGAATCGTACAAGTTGAATTATCTGTTTATTGTTTGGGCCGAGAATGTTGTTGGGCTGGTCATATGATTTGGGACGGGCACAAGGTGTAACGCCTCACTTTTTGAAACTTACTTTAATTAGAAAGATTAATCATGTACCTATTTTTGGAAACTTACATACGTATCGTATTCGCATCTCGCCTCCGTTTTTGTAATTCGTAACTTCGATCATAATGAAATTCTGTTTTTTATACATGCTTATACGGGTTGCAATACTCAGATAAACGTTACCAAGCTCAAATGTATACGCGCAACCGATACTCGGCATACTAGTACTCATAACTTATACATACTTGTTAACTATTAAATATATGATTAAATAATAATAATAATAATAATAATAATAATAATAATAATCCTAGTAATATAATAATAATAATAAATCTAATAATATAATAAATTATAGTATATTAGTAATATGTAACATCATTTCAACGTAAAGTTACAAAAAATATATATATAAAATAAATAAAAAAAAGAAAAGGAATTATGAAAACCCATTTTTTTTACAGCCAAGTATTGGCTGATTTTATGACTACACCTTCCCAACTAATTATATTTAATGTCAAGCCCACTAAATTAAACCTAACTATATAACACTAGTAAAACCCTAAATGAAATTTGTTTTGCAGCCGTTATCAACCCTGTTCCCCTCATTTGTCCTGTGCAACTTCATCTCTCCCAAATACTTCACACAGACTCATAATCTTTACCCCTCACACGCTTATAACATCACCTCAAATCATTAGCAAGTCGCCGGAAAGTTCGAAACATCCAAACGTAACCGCGTCGGAGAAACTTCGCCGGAGTTTGAAGTTCGTCGGGCCCATTAACGAAGATCGTAGTTTTATGCCGGAGTAATCAAGCAGCCGGAGCCGTACGGGAATAGACGACAGTCCTTTTCTTTCGTTACGTCGGAACCGAAGTCGCCGAAACCTGCAAGTCACCGGAGACGAACCTGCAACACGTCGGAATTACCAAACCTTCGCCGGAGGACCTGCACGTGGTCGGAGTCGGAGAATAGCACCGAAGATACGTCGGTCTCGAGTCGTCTTGCATTCGGTATAATTTTCTGGTCCTCTTTGAACTTCGCTGAAACACCTGTTACTTCGAATCAATTTATTGGCTTTGTGCACTGTTCAAACCACATACATTTATGTGTATATACATAACGGTTTATATATGCTTTAATGATGAAGAAGATGACGCGAACCGGAGTTCACCGGAGCCGCCCGTAATCCGCATCGGAGTTCTTCCCGTATCGTGTCGGTATACCTTCTGTCCGCTAACTTTTTTTGGTTCTTGTTATTTATATATTTTTTTATATAGTGGACTATGAACCAAATGAAATGTCAAACATTGATAATATTCATATATATAAAGATGATCACAGTAGTTAAGTATATGTTTTATAAAAATGAAGAAGATGACTTTTCTGATGTCATTTAAATGAAATAAAAACCAAAATGAAACACATTGGACATCACAGTCCAACCAGTTTGCACGTGTGTTTATAGTTTTTATTTTATTTAATTTATTTTATCTTATTAATTTAAACTAATTAATGTATTTTAAAATCCATAAACTTTATTTGTAAATTAGACCTTTATATTAACCAAAATATCAAACCAACTACGTCGTTTCTTTTAGACATCGAATAATACGAAACAAGGCAAATCCTAACGTTAAATTTAACCAAGTCGTAAACCTTAAAAGCCTATTCTTTTCTCAGTATTCTCAAACCATAAATATGAGGGATATTATCCATCTATAAATATTAATTAGAGCGTTATCGTGTTATTCCCTATTTAGGATAACTACTTCGTTCTCTTGGGATAATCTCAACTCTTTTCTCGTGCGTATTTACAAGAAACGCAGCGCAACCAATGTGAGTATACTCGAACCCATTTTTACTTTTAAACACTTTGGGTGCAACATGTATTCTATATTAACGCACATGACACTTGAAACTTATTTGAAACATACTCTATCTATTTAAACATGAAACATGAAACTTGTGATACTTGAGACTTTTATGCTATGTGAACGTTTAATCCCTGTGTGTAGTTCCGCCTTAACAATAGTAGCGCTATAGGAGTAATGCACCTCCCCGTTAGTCTTTGGGGTATTGTTAGGAGGAGACATATCAACCTCCCGTTAAACTTTGGGTTAGGTACTTTAAACGCATTGGGAAACTTGGGCTATCACTTGGACTACGTAAACTAGCACGTTGAAACTATTTTGTTATGTTCATGTTGGATATGAGTTTTTATTCTATTATGCTATGTAAACAAACTTGTATACTCGCTCTTTGCTTTTGCATTGAAACTCTATTTTAATACATGTTGCAGGTTGATTATTGAAGTATGGATGATTCATGAAACAAGTTAGGGTGGACTAGATACACACCTAGATTAATTTATCTTTTATTGTTATGATTTATGTTGAAACAATGTTGTTATCTTTATTTGAATTTTGTATGACATTAGTATTGGAAATGAAAGTTGAATTTAATTAAATTTTGTCACATAGCGTTATGAAGTCTCTTGCAATCTATACACACTTCGTCTCATCCCGATGTTTCCGCCATCGGTTGGGGTGTGACAGATTGGTATCAGAGCCATAACTATAGGGAATTAGGAAAAGTAGGAATGCTTTAACCTAGTCTATAGTTTTAGAGCTTTATTCTCATGTTTTGCTTGAAACTACTTGCATGCTATCTTATTTGCCTTTAATTATTCTCTTTTCATCTTTCAAACATATATGTCACTTATGTGTTAACACTTGACATGCTATACTTGTTTTATTATGTGTTAATACTTGTTCCATTGTTCGATTCCTTATGTGTATTCTTGGCATACATCTCTATGTGTTGGTACTTGTTTTATTGTCCTATTCTTTATGTACCGTCGTTGATGTGCATTCTTATGTGTTTATACTTGTTTGCGTATTCCTTTAACATACTCCCCTTTTCTAAAGCATTTTACTCGATTTTTCTTAAACTCGAAAACACTCGTATTGTACGAACGAGACGAGTTTACCAAAATAGGCGTGAAATCCATAATTTGGTAAACGACTTTCATTTCGTTTGATTCTATTTTTGCACGAAATTCACCATTAAGTTAGGAGTGAAATCCACATCTTAATGGAAATTTCAAATTTAAATTCGTCAAGTTAGGGTACGAAGTCGTCAAGCTAGGGGTGAAACCCGCACCTCGTCGACTAGTCCCACTCCTTGATTTTCAAAAATCCCGCCAAGTCTCGAATTTTCGATGGATTGGGAACATGTAGTAACTGGAAGGGTGAATACCGTTAACCGAGATATCGGCGAGAGTATTCCACCTATTAGGCCAAAGCATGTTTCTCAATTTCAAAAGATCTTTCGACCACTTTGGTTAGTCAATGTTCCGTTTGGAACCATCCAAGTTTTATTCGAGCTTACGCTTTATTATTTTCGATCTTTTGTCACTTTTGAACAATTTTTCGAGATTTCATTTTTGCACAACATCATACTATTACCTTTCATACGATTTTACACTATTAACATGCATAATTTCACATAAATTTTATTTACACTTTTTGTAACAACAAGTGGAGCCCTATCATCGAGATAGGAGTGATTTCCTTACCTTGACGATTAACTCCGCTTCTCTTTCTCATCTTACAACGACCTCGCCAATGGGTTAGGGGTGATTCCCTTACCTCGGTGATCGTTACCAATACCTTATTTTAATAGACTATATTATGTAAACACCATCATGCTTATATTCAAATCGTTTATCATTAGCCAAACCTCTAAATAATTCAACATGCATTGTTTATATGAACGAATTTCTTATCCTACAATCTATTTTCATATAGCTCACACACAATATTCTTAACTTTTACCATAAACGCTTATTCTTCGATTTTCAAAATTCACGAAATGCTACTTATCAATCTAGTTGGTCTAATAAATCAATTGCCCATGAAATTTTGTATTCATCGTAACTATTGAAACAAGCTCATCTCATGTCATTAAACTAGATATTTCTATCTTCAATTGGGAATCAAACCAATTTTTTTTTTCTCGCACACACCTATAAAATATTACCAATATTATTCAATCACTTACAAAAAAGAAAAAAAAAAATTCTTTCAAAATCAATTAAACGTTTTATTAAAGACGCTTTTTCAACAATCACTAAGTTCGTATACCAAAATCCCCTTTTCTTAAGAATCAACGTTGTCACAAGAATCTCTAAACCCCGAATTTCTTTGTTAATGAAAAGTTATTTAAAACAATGCAACCTTGTGTACTTCTAGAACCTTTTTCAACCATTATTCAATACGTCAATTAAATTTAAAAACATATGGGCACGGAAACTTCATAAGAACCAATAATTTTTCAACTTATGTAAAAAAAAAAAAAAAAAAAAAAACAAGAGTAGCATTTCATTCTTTTACAAAGTACCATTTCATGCAACCAATAAATATTGTATATTTTCTACAACTTCACAACCTAGAATCCACATTCCAAATCGACTCAATCTATTTTGATTCCATTTTGCTCAAATGATTATACATACATGCCATCTTACACGTTTTAGTCAATACATCACAACAATCGCACGCATGCGATTTGTTTTCTTTTCTTTCCTACCTAAAACTTCGTGCTTAAATTCGTATATTACGATTAATATTGTAAACAAGAATCATTATTACTTACACTCATACTTATACTTTTTTTTTACACTTATATACATACTTACACATTTATGTTATAACCCAAAATTTATACATTTTACGTTTACACCCATACTCACAATTATACATATACTTCATACTTATATTCACGTTTATATTCGTACCCATGTTCATACATTTTACGTTTATATTCACACTTACACACTTCTCACACTTAAACGTGTTTTACACTTATATTCATATTCACATTCATCTCATACATTTCACTTACACCTACATTTATACAAATTATGTTTGCACTAATATTCACAACCATGTTTATACTCATACCTCCTACTTATTCAATAATGCTTATACTTATCTTCATGATCATACACTTTGTTCACACTTATACAATTATTCTCAAGCTTATATTTACACTCATACATTTTATTCCTACTCGAACCTTCATGTTTTTTTTTTCACTTATGCTCACATGTATATTCATGCTCATGCATCTTATGTTCATACGTATACTTATACTCGTATTCATACTCATACGATTTGTATTTAGTACTCACCACAACACATTTATACACATATTTGTACTCGTATTTACACTCACATTTTTACAATTTATGTTGTACTCGTACTTGTATATATACTCTCGTTTATACGATTTATGTTTGTGCTCACGTTCATTCGTTTATGCTCAAATTCGTACTCACATTTATACTCGCTTTTCATATACGCTATACTTGTGCTCATACTCTTAACATGTGTTTTGTGTCTATGCTCGTATACACGTTCATATTTAAGCTTATACTATGCTCATAATTATACTCATACGCACACTTATATTCATACTCATATTCATGCATACGTACCTATACGTGAGTGTAACCCGAGGGTTTCACTTACCTTGGTCTCATACATACTTGAGCATATACATGCTTATATACTATATTCTTATACGTACACATTCATATATTTTTAATTTTAAATTATGTATACCCTGATTCATACTCAACTAGTACAAGCTATGCGGATCATGCGACAATCAATATAATCGCGGGTGCACACGGGATTATAGTGATAGGCGTATGAGAACCATAGAGTGTACTACTGTGTATGGTAAGACACGGAACGTAACATGACACCGAATACGAAACAGACGCAATGTGGTCAAAACATGGTGGATATGCCGCTCGCACTTCCTATATATAAGTGTTTTCACCATGTTACCAAACTTTCGTAAAACGTGCCATGAGAAATTCAGTGTTTTGCAGACCTTTTAGACCTAATAGAAACTTTAGAACTCACAAACACATTATATCCGATCATCCATGACGAGACTTCATTCTTACGCCATTCTAATACTCGTATTCGTCTATTAGATCAATCGTCCACTTTTCATATCTCCCATTATTCCCCCATTACCCTTGCCCTATTCAAACCCCGTTTACAATGTAGTTTATTTAAACGTTCGAATCCTAACATATCCCTTGTTTTTAAGACTACCTGGCTATTCCACAAACTATCTCACTTTTTATTGAATTCAAACCGTTTAATAAAAAAAAAATCCTTCCTAATACAACACATTTTTAATACGTCTCCAATTATTCAAACTTGTTTGAACTCGCTTTACCTATATGCGCTCCTATGCGTTTTCAATTATGCTTGGTACCTCAAATCAGTTTAGGCAGGCAAACTCCTTTGCGAACCTATCTTGTAATTCGTTAAAATTTCATACGTTTTTACACTTCGAATTTCGAGTCTCAATTTTAAAATTTTCACCTTTTGCCAAAACTTTTTCAAGTCTTACTCTTAAATAAATTTCGGGACGAAATTTCCTAAACGATGGGAGACTGTAACGCCTCACTTTTTGAAACTTACTTTAATTAGAAAGATTAATCATGTACCTATTTTTGGAAACTTACATACGTATCGTATTCGCATCTCGCCTCCGTTTTTGTAATTCGTAACTTCGATCATAATGAAATTCTGTTTTTTATACATGCTTATACGGGTTGCAATACTCAGTTAAACGTTACCAAGCTCAAATGTATACGCGCAACCGATACTCGGCATACTAGTACTCATAACTTATACATACTTGTTAACTATTAAATATATGATTAAATAATAATAATAATAATAATAATCCTAGTAATATAATAATAATAATAAATCTAATAATATAATAAATTATAGTATATTAGTAATATGTAACATCATTTCAACGTAAAGTTACAAAAAATATATATATATAAAATAAATAAAAAAAAAAGAAAAGGAATTATGAAAACCCATTTTTTTTACAGCCAAGTATTGGCTGATTTTATGACTACACCTTCCCAACTAATTATATTTAATGTCAAGCCCACTAAATTAAACCTAACTATATAACACTAGTAAAACCCTAAATGAAATTTGTTTTGCAGCCGTTATCAACCCTGTTCCCCTCATTTGTCCTGTGCAACTTCATCTCTCCCAAATACTTCACACAGACTCATAATCTTTACCCCTCACACGCTTATAACATCACCTCAAATCATTAGCAAGTCGCCGGAAAGTTCGAAACATCCAAACGTAACCGCGTCGGAGAAACTTCGCCGGAGTTTGAAGTTCGTCGGGCCCATTAACGAAGATCGTAGTTTTATGCCGGAGTAATCAAGCAGCCGGAGCCGTACGGGAATAGACGACAGTCCTTTTCTTTCGTTACGTCGGAACCGAAGTCGCCGAAACCTGCAAGTCACCGGAGACGAACCTGCAACACGTCGGAATTACCAAACCTTCGCCGGAGGACCTGCACGTGGTCGGAGTCGGAGAATAGCACCGAAGATACGTCGGTCTCGAGTCGTCTTGCGTTCGGTATAATTTTCTGGTCCTCTTTGAACTTCGCTGAAACACCTGTTACTTCGAATCAATTTATTGGCTTTGTGCAATGTTCAAACCACATACATTTATGTGTATATACATAACGGTTTATATATGCTTTAATGATGAAGAAGATGACGCGAACCGGAGTTCACCGGAGCCGCCCGTAATCCGCATCGGAGTTCTTCCCGTATCGTGTCGGTATACCTTCTGTCCGCTAACTTTTTTTGGTTCTTGTTATTTATATATTTTTTTATATAGTGGACTATGAACCAAATGAAATGTCAAACATTGATAATATTCATATATATAAAGATGATCACAGTAGTTAAGTATATGTTTTATAAAAATGAAGAAGATGACTTTTCTGATGTCATTTAAATGAAATAAAAACCAAAATGAAACACATTGGACATCACAGTCCAACCAGTTTGCACGTGTGTTTATAGTTTTTATTTTATTTTATTTATTTTATCTTATTAATTTAAACTAATTAATGTATTTTAAAATCCATAAACTTTATTTGTAAATTAGACCTTTATATTAACCAAAATATCAAACCAACTACGCCGTTTCTTTTAGACATCGAATAATACGAAACAAGGCAAATCCTAACGTTAAATTTAACCAAGTCGTAAACCTTAAAAGCCTATTCTTTTCTCAGTATTCTCAAACCATAAATATGAGGGATATTATCCATCTATAAATATTAATTAGAGCGTTATCGTGTTATTCCCTATTTAGGATAACTACTTCGATCTCTTGGGATAATCTCAACTCTTTACTCGTGCGTATTTACAAGAAACGCAACGCAACCAATGTGAGTATACTCGAACCCATTTTTACTTTTAAACACTTTGGGTGCAACATGTATTCTATATTAACGCACATGACACTTGAAACTTATTTGAAACATACTCTATCTATTTAAACATGAAACATGAAACTTGTGATACTTGAGACTTTTATGCTATGTGAACGTTTAATCCCTGTGTGTAGTTCCGCCTTAACAATAGTAGCGCTATAGGAGTAATGCACCTCCCCGTTAGTCTTTGGGGTATTGTTAGGAGGAGACATATCAACCTCCCGTTAAACTTTGGGTTAGGTACTTTAAACGCATTAGGAAACTTGGGCTATCACTTGGACTACGTAAACTAGCACGTTGAAACTATTTTGTTATGTTCATGTTGGATATGAGTTTTTATTCTATTATGCTATGTAAACAAACTTGTATACTCGCTCTTTGCTTTTGCATTGAAACTCTATTTTAATACATGTTGCAGGTTGATTATTGAAGTATGGATGATTCATGAAACAAGTTAGGGTGGACTAGATACACACCTAGATTAATTTATCTTTTATTGTTATGATTTATGTTGAAACAATGTTGTTATCTTTATTTGAATTTTGTATGACATTAGTATTGGAAATGAAAGTTGAATTTAATTAAATTTTGTCACATAGCGTTATGAAGTCTCTTGCAATCTATACACACTTCGTCTCATCCCGATGTTTCCGCCATCGGTTGGGGTGTGACACAAGGCTGATCGCACAATCGGTTGGGCCGTTTGTTATCGGGCTTTATCTTTGGGTGTATAAGCGTTAGTATGATATGAGCTTGACTGACAATATGTGATACGTGTTTGCCATGATCTATACGTGTTGTAACGTGTTAACTCTGTGTAACCATACGTGCTTTACTTGAACCGAACCTGACTTGTATGGTAATCCTGTTAGGACGTGATTGACCACTTTTAATTCAAGTAACTTTGATATAACCTGCCGAGCAATCCCAGGTGAGTTCAATGCATTTTCTCAAGCATGCGTCCCGGTGGTTTGGGACAACTGATAAACATTTGGAAGGGAAACCTTGGGTAAACAACTTAATCGGTTTTGGTTATTGCCTGGAGGGCAATGGGGGTAATTAGTTGATAGCGCTATTAGGTGGGAAACCTCACACCGGGCCGTAAGGACGGGGGTGAACTAATTATCTGGGTTTCACTATGGTTGTTAAGAGGCACACTCCTCGGTTACGTAAGGGCGGTCCCTAGGGTAACTAACGTGAACAACATAGTGGGTTGCTAAGAGGCACACTCCTCGGTTACGTAAGGGTGTAGTCCCTAGGGTAACTAACATGAGCAACATCGTAACACAACACTGAATCGCATTAACATATATCTGGTAACACAACACGTAAGCAACACTTTGAACTCACCAGCGTAGTCTGACACACTTGTTTGCATGCTTGTAGGTCGTTAATCTTGGAACATGGACTTGCTATCTAGAAGTGCTGGAGTGGTCATGGATCGAAGCTATTGGATTACTTATAATTGATATATTGGTTTTGAGTTTTATTACGAAATAATTGCTAAACGACTTATCATATGCTTCCGCTATATAACTCCTTGTGAATCAACATTTTGTTTGACAATTAATCTTGGCAATTGATGACATGTTTTATTTAAATATTTATCATTAGTTCGATGTGATTGGTGGCTCAGACTCTGATGTGTAACACGCCTCGCGGGGTTCCCGCAGGTGGTATTTTGGGGGTGTTACACTAGGGGTCGTGTAGAGGGCGCCCATGCTTCATTTATTGCCCTTTTGATCGTTCACAACTTCAAACAGCAAGTCTGTCCAAGAATTCTGCATCTGGGACTCTCACGCGGCCCCTAATGAGAGATCAGGCAACTTGTACGCGGGCCGCCTGAATCCTCAAGTCAGAACGCGTATCTGCAGGTGGCTCGCGGCCCGCATCAACTCATGCATAACCTTTACGCAGCCCGCATTAGACTTGATTTTCAAGATTTCTAAATCTTTTATAATCATTGACCAAATCTTTGGTAATTAATAGCCTAACCTTTCGGTTTTTGAAGGGGTAACTTTGCGATTTGGCCCTCGATTATTTACCGTTAAGGGCCTCGTGTCTTTTACCCACGTTGTTAAGTCCCTGGTTAGTTTAATTATTATCCGAAAAGCCTTAACTTTTATTGTTGACGCTTTTAACCCCTCTCGTACGAATTTGATCATAACTTTCTCGTTTTAAAACGGAACTTCGCGAAATTTATATAGTACATTCTAGTGAGCGTATTTTACTGTTACAAGGCCTCGGGTTCGTCAAAGGGTCACTCAGAGGTATAATTAAACATGTTGACATAGTTAACCCCTGAAGCTTTGTAATCTCTCACTTTCTTCCGCGTTTCGCTCCGTACGATCCATGATTTATTCGTTTGAAGGTACGAGCATCGTTTAGGGTTACTATACAGTATATTTACCCTTTGTTGATATTTATAACCCTCGAATTTACATACTTTCAAGGTTTGTCAACTTTAGTCCTTTATTTAATATTTAATGCCACGTGTAAACTCATGACACGTGTTAACACATTATTGGACACAAAATTTCGAGGTGTTACATCCTCACCCCCTTAAAATAAATCTCGGCCCGAGATTTACTCAAACAAATAAGGGTATTTTTCTTTCATCGTTGCTTCAACCTCCCACGTGAATTCGGGACCTCTACGGGCATCCCACTTGACCTTAACAATAGGTACATGCTTCCTTCGAAGCTTCTTTACCTGTCGATCTTCAATCGACAAAGGTTTTTCCATGAATTTCAAGCTCTCATCTATATGCACATCTGTATGTGGTATTACCAGTGATTCATCAGCGAAGCACTTCTTGAGATTGCAGATGTGGAACACATTGTGAATTCCACTGAGCTCTTCAGGTAAGTTTAACTTATAGGCAACTGACCCGACACGTTCGATAACCTCGAAAGGTCCTATGTATCTCGGGCTTAGTTTGCCTTTCTTACCGAAACGCATCACCACCCTCCAGGGTGATACTTTAAGTAACACTTTTTCACCCACTTCGAAGTGAAAATCTTTACGCTTTTGATCTGCGTAACTTTTCTGCCTATCTCGGGCAGCTTTGAGACGGTCTCGAATCTGGACAATCTTGTCCGTCATCTCGAAGACTATCTCTGGTCCTGATAACTGGACATCTCCAACTTCCGCCCAACAAACAGGCGATCTACACTTTCTACCGTATAATGCCTCGAAAGGCGCAGCCTTAATGGTGGTATGGTAGCTATTGTTGTAGGAGAATTCGATTAGTGGTAGGTTCTTATCCCAACTACCACCCAAATCGATAGCACATGCACGTAGCATGTCTTCCAACGTTTGAATAGTACGCTCACCCAACTTTTTATTACTAATTATATAACGTTACGCTCATTAAAGCGATGTAATAAACGACGTAATTGCCAATGAGCTTGTGGTCTGGGCCGTACCTAGAGGTTTCTAAATCTAGGCAACGGCTTAGGGCCTTTAAAAAATAGGGCCTCCAAATATTTTAAAAATCTTTATATAGCATGTGTGTTATGTATTAGGCCCAAATAAATAACCAATTTTTAAACAAAAGAACCTAATTCCAACTCCAATCAATAAGCAATTCATATTTAATTTAGGTCACTATCGTTATTTTCACAAACTGTAACGTCACACATGCCCATTTCGCTCAATGGTGTCGCCGATTGAGGAAAAATTATACGTGAAATTAGGGGAAATTAATGGCTTTGCAAGGATAATTCAGATTGGTTTACGACTATTTTTATAGTAATATCTGTATATTGCGATCCACCTAATCATTGTTCTCCCTAAATTCCTAACAAATACTTTGAATCTTTGAATTCTGATATTGTGCTTGCGACTATACCTTAGAAGGAAGAAAGCAGAACCGATGTTTTCTTTATACCCATTCAAAGGGCCCCCTTTGTAGTTTGCTTAGGGCCTCCAAAAACGTTGGAACGACCCTGCTTGTAGTGGAGTGGTATGGGAGAGACTTGAGTTTCCAAGAGACCCGAGTTCAATTCCTGCTTCTTCCCATTAATTTTCAGCGGAACCTGGTGATGATGGGAGACTAGGCGAATAGGTGGCGATCGCTAGTTCGATCCTTGAACTGAATGGGTTTTACCTCACCGCACTGTCGTGCCTTCGGGCGAATGTTCACGGACTTCTGCCCTAGGTGAGGGTTTTCCCCAGTTCGGAGACGAGTATATTCCGATGTAGTGAATTTTGTCAGTAGCCCGTTTTAAGGATTCGTTGGCCCTTCAAAAAAATAGACTGATGTGATTATAAAGTAGTAATATATAAAATGTTTCCAATGCATACGTCATGCAAGAGAATATTTCAAGATTGTAGAAAACAATAAAATACATCAACGATGGCGGGCAATGTCTTAAGCCGTACTAAATCGATAGCACATGCACGTAGCATGTCTTCCAACGTTTGAATAGTACGCTCACTCTGACCGTCTGTATGAGGATGGTAAGCCGTACTAAAATTCAAACGTGTGCCCAAAGATTGCTGGAAACTCTTCCAGAAATGCGACGTGTATCTAGTATCCCGATCAGAGATAATAGACACAGGTATGCCATGCAAGGCTACAATCTTATCAACGTATAACTGGGCTAACATGTCGGAGCTATAAGTCTCCTTGATGGGTAAGAAATGAGCTGACTTAGTCAGTCTATCGACTATAACCCATATTGTGTCATTTCCTTTCCTCGTCTTGGGTAACTTGGTAATAAAATCCAGAGTTACACATTCCCACTTCCATTCGGGAAGTTCAGGCTGTTGTAGCAAGCCAGATGGCTTTTGATGCTCCGCCTTGACTTGCGCACAAGTTAAGCATTTCGCTACATAAGCGGCTACAGACTTTTTCAAGCCTATCCACCAATAATTTGCCTTTAGATCCTGATACATCTTATCAGCTCCTGGGTGAACAGAATATTTGGAACTATGGGCTTCCTGGAGGATAACATCTCGTAGTCCTCCATAAATCGGAACCCATATTCGTCCATTCAATCGTAAGATTCCATCCTTGCTAAGAGTTAACTGCTCCTCAGTTACTCCTAACTTCTCTTTAGGATAGTTAGCTTCCAACACAGCTTTTCTCTGTGCAGCTAACACCCTTTCAATCAAATTATTCTTGACTTCAATGCTCTTGGCATTGATTCGGATGGGTTTCACCCTCTCCTTCCTACTTAAGGCATCAGCGACTACATTCGCCTTGCCAGGATGATATCTGATTTCACAATCGTAATCATTTAAAGTCTCCATCCAACGGCGTTGCCTCATGTTTAGCTCCTTCTGATTAAACAGATGTTGAAGGCTCTTGTGATCCGAATAGATCACAAACTTGATACCATACAGGTAATGCCTCCACAGTTTTAGTGCGAACACAACGGCACCCAGCTCCAAGTCATGGGTGGTGTAGTTCTTCTCGTGCACCTTTAACTGTCTTGAAGCATAGGCAATGACTTTGCCTTTCTGCATGAGCACACATCCCATGCCAGTGTGTGACGCGTCGCAGTAAACTACGAACTCTTCGGTACCTTCAGGTAATGTCAGCACAGGGGCGTTGCTCAACTTTTGCTTTAGAATATCAAAGGATTCTTGCTGCTTAGGGCCCCAAACAAATTTTATCTTCTTCTTGGTCAGGGAAGTTAAGGGCGCAGCAATCCTTGAAAAATTTTCAATGAAACGCTTGTAGTATCCGGCTAACCCCAGAAAACTACGTATCTCAGTAGGCGTCTTTGGCTCTTGCCAATTCATGACAGCCTCTACTTTAGCGGGATCCACCTGGATACCACGCTCGCTGACAACGTGTCCTAGAAATTGGACTGCTCGTAGCCAGAATTCGCACTTAGAGAATTTGGCATAGAGTTTCTCATGATGTAGCAGCTTGAGAATACAGCGAAGGTGTTTCTCATGGTCAGCTCGGTTCTTCGAGTATATAAGAATGTCGTCGATGAAAACGATGACGAATTTATCCAAGTACGGCTTGCAGACGCGATTCATGAGATCCATGAACGCAGCCGGTGCATTTGTGAGCCCAAAAGGCATCACTAGGAACTCGTAGTGACCGTAGCGAGTCCTAAATGCTGTTTTATGTACGTCTTCATCTCTGACTTTCAGTTGATGGTAGCCTGACCTCAAATCGATCTTCAAAAAATAACTTGCCCCTTGTAACTGATCGAACAAATCGTCGATCCTCGGCAAGGGATATCTATTCTTTATCGTGACCTTATTAAGTTTGCGATAATCGATGCACAGACGCATCGATCCGTCCTTCTTCTTAACAAACAGGACAGGTGCTCCCCAGGGAGACGAACTAGGTTTGATGAAACCTTTAGCTAGCAGTTCATCCAGCTGGGTCCTTAGCTCCTTCATTTCGGTTGGTGTTAGCCTGTAAGGTGCTCTTGCAATAGGTGCTGCTCTAGGGATGATATCAATCCTGAATTCCACTTGCCTATCTGGTGGCAACCCAGGTAGATCTTCAGGGAAAACTTCTGGATACTCCGAAATGACGGGAATGTCTTCTATCTTCGGTTTAGGCTCTTCAATAATCACCTGTGCCATGTAGATGACACAACCTTTCTTTAGACATTTTGAAGCCTTGAGCATAGTCACTTGCTCAGGCAATCCGTACTGGGTATCTCCTCGAATGGTAAGCGATTCACCAGACGGAGTCTTTATCACCACTTGCTTTCTGTTGCAGACGATTTGGGCCTGGTTGTGAGATAACCAGTCCATACCCAATACCAGGTCAAAACCGGCCAATTTAAAGGGAAGTAGAGATAGAGGAAAAGAGTGGTTCTTAATGGATATCACACATCCATCTAACACAGTGGAGACGGTTTCTATGGTTCCATCTGCTAGCTCTACCTCGTAGTTCACGTTTAAGGTTTTGACAGGCATATTCAGCAATTTGCAAAATTTATGATCTACGAAAGACTTATCAGCGCCTGAATCAAAAAGTACTCTTGCAAAGATATCATTTACGAGAAAAGTACCTGTGATCACGTTGTCATCCAGCACTGCTTCTTTCGCCTCCATCCTGAAGACTCTAGCATTGTTCTTCTTGGCCTCTTCAGGCTTCTTGGCATATTTAGGGCAATTGCTTTTAATGTGCCCCTTCTCGTTGCAGTTATAGCAGGTTGCATCTTTTATCTTCTTGCAGTCCACGGTTTTGTGGTCCTTGGACTTGCACAACCCGCAAGCATACGACTTCGACTGAGTCTGCGAATTTGACTCGAGCCTACACTTTCCAAAGTGATGTCTCTTGCAAGTCTTGCACTTGGGCTTCTCACCAGTCTGTTGCCCATTCTTCCTTGACTCTGACCCCCTCTTGTTATCACCGTTTCCACGGTGTTTCTTGCTCGACCTCGGTGAAGTTTCATCTTCACGCTTTCTCTTTTCAGCTTCTTTGTTCCTTAGCGATCTTTGTCGGACCGCATCCAGAGTAAGGGACAAAGATATATCGGCTACAGATCGAAAGTTCGCTGGCCGAGAGGCCTTCACGCTTGCCTTTATTTCGGGGGCTAACCCACCGATTAAACGAGCGATTCTCTTTGGCTCCGGGGTTACCAGATATGGAACCAACCGGGACATCGTGTTGAAGCTCGTTAGGTAAGCTTGGCAGTCAAGGTTTGTCATCACCAATGATAGAAAATCGGATTCTATCTTTTCCACCTCATGTTGAGGGCAGTAATTCTCCTTGATGAGAGAAACGAATTCCTCCCATGTCATGCTGTATAGAACAGCCTTTCCCGAGGCCTGAACCAACAACCTCCACCAAGCCAGGGCCTCGCCCTTGAATGATTGAGACACAAACTTTACCACGTCTCTTTCTGCACAGCCGCTGATGTCCACAACGGTGTCCATCTCGTCAAGCCACGTCATACAATCGACCGCTCCTTTCTCCCCAGTGAAGTCCCGGGGTTTGCATGATACAAAGTACTTGTAGGTGCAGCCTCTGGCGCGAGATGCGTCAGTATATACTCTTTCTTGACGGACACTGTTTTCATTGGACGAGTGGTTATCATCGTCCTTTTTAGGCTTGGACAGCGGTTTGCTGTGAGATTTTGTGTGGGTTTTTGGCTTTGAGTGTGGTTTGGATATGGTTCTGCTCCGAGATTCAGAATATTCCTCGTACTGTCGATCCAGAGCTACCTTAACAGCATTGTCGACAAGAGCTTTCAGTTCTGCGCCCGTCAAATGAACCTGGGCGTTATCATAATCGTCTTCTTTCGAGTGGCTATTTTCTCCACTAGGATCACTCATGGTAACTTGAATATGTTACAGAAGATAACGAAAATTTTATTTAGGAGTTTATTATGGAATTGTCTTTTATGGCAATTCATTAACCATGGTAAACAGAGACCATATCTGGTTAATTTGTTACTCACTTTTATTTAGGATTTGAATATAACTTATCCTAATTACAAACAATAATGTTAGCGGCACAAAAGCCTAGCCACTAGGACATTTTTATAATATTAGCCGAGATTACAGAGAATCAAGGTATGAAGGTTTGAACCGTAGTCCTTTTACCCTTTCTGACAGGGAGTCATAGACCACCACTGTCTTTTGTCTTGTATGACAATCATTATGGCCCGTAGGCACGACATCACTAATGGATGTTTAATAATTTGGCCCGTAGGCACTTCATCACTAATGGATGTTTAATAAGTTTGGCCCGTAGGCACTACATCACCAATGGATGTTTAATAAATGATCATCTTTATTGATGCTTTAACCCATGATTTATAAATCATTTATTTGGGCTTTGAAATCCTTAGAAGGATTCTTGTATAAGAATGACGCGTGCGATTTTTAACGAATCACATCTGCCATAAATGTTAACATGATTACAGAGGTTAACTGGAAATCTGAATCTTTTAATCAGGTCTTACCATCTTGGCCGGATCTTATAAAGACACCTGGCTAGGTTTCACTCTTAAGATTCTTTATTTAGGCAGATTTAAATTTAAAAGGAATGATTTTTTATTTATTTCATATATAATAATAACAAAAGTGAAATTTATAACATAACATTCCATAAGCTTCAAATAAAATTACACGCTGCCCTAAACGGGACTTTTAATTAAATAAGTACCTATGCAGAGGTTTATAGCAAACATATCCACACAGGGACCAAATACAAGATAGATGTCTGCGCAGGGACTAAAAGATAAGTCCATGTAAGGACTGAAATACGATAAATGTCCACGCAGGGACTAAATTGCAAATACAATATTACATAAGGAGACTAATGGTCTCGTTTCTTCCTTCCCTTCAGTAGGTTTGCTAAGCCTTTGAGAAATCCACGATTACTCTTTCGTTCTTGTTCGAAGTCTCGTTCCACACCGTTTAACCGGTGGAGTATTTCTTCTTGCTCCGGTGGAGAAAAACGTGGCTGCGGCGCCGGTTGCTGAACCGGAGGTCTAGAGGGTATTGGATACCCATGAGCTGAGTAATCTGCTCTCCAAGAGGTTCCATGGAGGGCATTATAATTAGCCGCTATCACATATGGGTCGGCATCATAGTTATAGTTGTAGTGCGTGTGAGTCGGCTGCTCAAACGGATTGTACGCCGTGGAAGCGCTGTACGCTGGTATCGGATTGTCATATCCGAATGGTGGCAGAGGTGGTGCAACTGGTGCAGAATTCACCTCTGTAGGGTGACCAGAAGGTTCCCCTAATTGTGGTTCTTCTTCAGGCGAGGGGTGCTGAAATGAAATTCCCCTCCTCGGGTAGACATTCGTGCTCCTGATCTTCTACGCCTTGGCGGATCTGGAATTACTGGTTGAACTGGTGGCGGTGGTGGTGGCGTAACGGCCACGAACCGCGAATCCTCAGAAGGATCCTGTTGTTGCTGTTGATCATGAGGCGAGTAATGTTGTGAAGGTGTAAAGTACCAATTACATTGGTCAAACCTCGCCTGGTAGCTATCGGGACCTTGATAGGGCGTTCCATGGAAGGATGACCCATCCGAGATCTCGATTGGATGATTGGGAGTTCCCCTTGCAGGCTTGACGGGGTCTGTATCCTCGTCCATATCCACTGCATTATCTTCAGAAAAGTGATTCTCTGGTCCTAGAGGGTTATACCCTATTGGCTCTTGGACATAATCCGCTGGGTTAAACTGTCCTATGAAGAAAGGTGAAAGATCGCCATAAGATCGGTGCGAAGCAGATCGCTGTAGAGGTAAAAAGGATGGTTGAGGGTTACTGGGATTATTTTCCGAATCTGGTCCAAATGAATGGCGGTATGAGGGTGTTGAGCTATGCGAGGTAGAATGTCTCGCAGGTTCAAAAAGATTTCTCCTTCGTCTCTGTGGTTCCTCACTTCTTGTACTGGAAGGAGCTCGCGTGTTCGAAGGTCCAGCTTCGTGATCATTGTGAGTAATGATCGTTCCTCTGCCTCTTCCTCCTCTTCCTCGTTTGATTGCAGGTGGCATATTCCTGCTTTCAAAACTTTAAATAACAATAAACAATAAAAAGACAAACTGGAATAGCAATTCGAATTTGTCCTATGTTCTTGTCTGGACTCAAGTATGTGCAATTGTGTAACTGAGATTAAACACAAAGGTTAGTGTTTAATTCACTCAGTGTTGGCTCTGATACCAACCTGTCACACCCCGATTTCCACGTGTCTCACCGGTGGGCTCGGTGGGGGATTACCGTGACGTAGTTGGCAACAATATAGTCAAACCACACAATATAAATGAATGCACAGCGGAAGCATAAAGATAATATATTTCAACATTAAGTGTAATATCAATGTATCACCATTGTTGAAATAATAATCCACAGGGGATCAAATAGAAATAACAAAAATATTGTTCAACAGACTTCAGGCATCTTAAGCTTGCGAGACTTCTAGTGATGCTAAGGAGAAATCCCAGCCAATTACGCATAGTACCTGCATTTAGTCTTTTTGGGGAAAATACGTCAGTTTACACTGGTAAATACATTCAACCGACACTTTTGTAAAATGTTTAATAAAATTGGTTTAAATGCTCAAGGCACAAACTCTTTATAACTTGGGATAATTTATAATCAAATCTTGTAAAGAATTACATGTTACTATGCGTTCGGTCGCCCGAGTCGTGTCGGGTTAAAGTTTAATAGACACACCACATAGTATAAAACCGTGGCGGGTAACCAACGGCTACACTTTTATAGTTATGGACATAATGTCACAACCCCGGTCCCTAATTCCCGGGAACGGGCGGCCGTGAACAAGTTTCGGTGGTATCACATTTATTTATCCAAATTTGGCAGCGGAAATTTTCATCAGGGCCGTAGTTAGGAAATATTTAATCAGAGTAAACCACCATGTTTTATAACGTTAAACATATGGGTAAAACCCAAGTTTTCAATACACACGTTTCATAGGAATAAATCCTATTTATTTAATAAAAACATCCATTTTATTATTAGGTAACTTTATTGCCACTTTTCCAAGCCTCCAGTGCTGTCCAGCTGGCTTCTATTTGGCTTTCACATTTTGTTACATGAAACGCGTTTTAAAAACATTTTGTCAGTGGGAAATACTGGTGAGTGAATCCCAGTTTAATCAAGTTTAAATAAAATTCACAGTGAACAGTATTGAGGGCGATCCCGCAATTACATTTGTTTCCAAGTTATATCAATTATCACCCGTTGGTACTGTCGACACCCGACTTGTGGAAATGTTACTCCTTAACCAGGTTGTAACCAATTTTGTATACAAAACCCCAACATACCCACGATAATTGTATTCTTACAAATACTCAATAACTGTTATTCGCATAGAAAAGTATGTAAGGTTTTGTAAAAACAGTTTACAAAAAGGAGATTACTCACATTGCTGTTTTAGGTTATTCTTTAGGGTTTCCTGGTGAATATCTATAATTTACACAAATGCACGTGTGTTAGTATAATAACCCATTTTAACATTAGTAATACCCTCCCCGAGACGGCATTCCAACGACTACGTCGGGCAGAACCACGACAGCCGTTACGGAACCCTAGATCAATCGGGCAGCGTATCTAATACGTCTCCAAGGGTTATAATACTTACATCGTAGCAGAACCTCGCTATTTTAGGGGGTATAATGCCCGGGTATAGTAACGCCACTACAGAAAATTAAGAAAGAAAGAAAGATTTGAGCGAGACGGACTGAAGGCCGTTGCCTTCTATTTATAGGGCTGAAATCGCACTTTCTCGCGGCCCGCGTGAAATATGGGCAGGGCTTACGCGGCCCGCGTTGACTCCGGTCAACTGCGTAGCTTGGCTGGGTCAGCGTGTAGGTCCGCCACGATGATGACACGTGTCATCACCGGGCTGCGCCACCAATTGAGACACTCGCGGCCCGCATGAACTTAAGCTATCTTATACGCGGCCCGCATGAACTTATGATTTTAGCGAAGTCTGGTTACATCCTTACACGGCCCGCGTTAAGTTGAGGTGAGGCCCTACGCGGCCCGCCTCAGCTTAATAATTATTGTTTTTAATTTATTTAATATGTTATATTTTATTTTGGGCTCGGTTTTCACATACGGGGTACATATAAAGACATATTGGGTATTTTAAGATATATTAGGGTGTCAGAAATATTATGAGGGTGTCGGTTTTACCGAGGGTTGTTATACATAATGCCGGGTGTACGCCTACACCGGGATGTCAAGGTCGTGGCCATTCGTAAATGCTGCCAAGGATATCCGGGACATGGTCATTAAGCCCCCAAAGGCGTCAAGCCAACAAAACAAGTTTTTAAACGGGTCACATTGATAATACCCAACTACAAATGAGTTGGGGTCAATTGCCCGACCAAGCGGTATTTTAGATACCGTAACCCAAGCCCGTATAACGGAAAATAAGTTAAAAGTATTTACCTTTGCAAGTATAATTCCTTAAATTGAAATAAATTGCAGATAGCTTTTACTGGTCCCCTAATCTGGAACGAAGGTTTAATTTAACCTTTTAGAATCCTAACGGGTCTTTAATTTAGCCGTAGCTTAGACCGGTCAGTTTCAAAGTATAGTTACGGTTTAATCGCGTGAAAGGCGAAAACCGTGAATGGAGTGTGATTTTACCCAACAAGTTTGAAGACTTGTTTTATATGGGTATAATAATCATACTCTGGATTTTGGGGTCAAAACAATATGGTTTGACCCGTTTCGGCTAATTTATGTAAACTAGTTACATAAGTCGAACCGTGCGCGCAAAAGGCGCAACGGGTAACCGCAAGAGTCCTACACTGTTTTCCTAAGTCAACATGCTTTAAAGAGGTTGTGGTATCAGTAGGATACCTTCCATAATGCCCGTAACGAGTTTAAGTTGATATTATGCCCCGTAGGGGTATTTCGGTCTTTTTAAAGATTATAAAAGAGGTTTCAGAGTTCTACAGGAAATCTGAGTTTCCCGAACAGTTTATAAAGTCTAAAATACTTTATTTATTAATTAAAATCAGTAGCAACTGGAATCGGGTCAAAAGACCTTGTAGAACTCAAGTTATGGCCGAAAAGGGTATATTCGGTATTTACCGAACCGTTGCCATAACCGCAGGTTATGAGCAGGTTAAAAATAATTAAAAATCTTTAAAAATCCCAAAATATTATTTTACATCAGTGAGCAAAAGGTTTGGTGTCGAAATCCGGGTTTAGATAGGCGTTATGCTAATTGCGCTATTTAATTACTAAAGTTTCGCAATTTGCGCTATTTAGCATAACTCCTATTCTGGACCTCGGATTGACATGAAATTTTTAGGGACATGCTTAGAAATCAGTAACCAAGGTCATGATCCTTTCACGTGTCCGAAATTCTCGTTTTAAATTAAAAAGGGCGTTACGGTCAACTTTTAAGCATTTAACGGAAATGTGTAAAAGACTCGGACAAACAACGAACCGGTCACAAAGGGTTATACCATCATGTAACCTGGTCCTAAGAGAGTCCTAAGGTATATCTAAAGGGTTTGCATACTTACAGAAGCTTGGTGCACGACTTAAGATGTTAGAAGAAAGCTTGAGAGCTCCAGGAATGATCAGAAGGCAAGTTTTGAGGTGTGTTTCACTTATGCACAATGCATTGGCTTTTATAGTGAAAATGAGGCTTAGGATCATCACAACTCATCCTACAAAGCATCATGGATGTTCAGCAGGTGGCCCTGGGTGCTAGGGGTCGTGTAGAGGGCGCCCATGCTTCATTTATTGCCCTTTTGATCGTTCACAACTTCAAACAGCAAGTCTGTCCAAGAATTCTGCATCTGGGACTCTCACGCGGCCCGCATGAGAGATCAGGCAACTTGTACGCGGGCCGCCTGAATTGTCACACCCCGATTTCCACGTGTCTCACCGGTGGGCCCGGTGGGGGATTACCGTGACGATGTTGGCAACAATATAGTCAAACCACACAATTATATAATGCACAGCGGAAGCATAATTTAAATATATAATTTCAACCTCTGATTGTAATATCAAAATGTATTACAGAAGTTGAATATCCACAGTGGATCGTAAATACAGATAAAGTATTGTTCCATTAGATACTGCAATCAAGCTTGCGAGGCTTATCCCGACGCTAGGGAGCTAATACCAGCCAATTACGTTTAGGTACCTGCACTTAATCTTTTTGGGGAAAATACGTCAGTTTACACTGGTAAATACATTCAACTGACACATTTGAAAATGTTTATTAAAATTGATTTGAATGCACAAGGCACAAACTCTTTTATAACTTGGGAAAATTCATAATGATCTTGTGAACGTTTTACATGTTCTTTTATGCGTTCAGTAGCCCGGGTCGTGCCGGGTTAAAGATTTATAGACACACCACGTTTGCGTAAAACCGTAGTATGAAAACCAACGGCTACGTCTTTTAGTTTTAATGTCGACACTTTATACCGGGTGTACGCCTACACCGGGATGTCGATGGTCGTGGCCATTTCGTAAAATGATGCCAAGGATATCCGGGACAACGGTCATTAAACCCCCCAAAGGCTTATAAGCAACAAAACTGTTTAAATGAGCCGATCATATTTAATCAATTAACCACCTAAGCGATGGAATTATATAATGCTCAATCAAGCGGTATTAATATACCGTAACCCAAGCCCATATAGGGGAAATAAGTTAAAGTATTTACCTTTGCAAGTATTAATCCTTAATTTAGATCAAGTCACCGATAGCTTTTACTGGGGCTCCTAATCTGGAACGAAGGTTTTAATTAACCTCTTAGAATCCTAACGGTCCTTGTATTAGCCGTAGCTTAAACCGGTTGATTCTGATATATAGATATGGTTAATTCGCACGAAAAGGCGAAAACCGAGAATGGAGTATGATTTGGACCCAACAAGTTCAGTGACTTGTTTTATATGGGTTTATAGTTCATACTCTGGATTTTGGGGTTCAAATAATATAATTTGACCCATATCGGCTATTGCACGAAAACTAGTTTCATGAGCCGTACCGTGTGCGCAAATAGGCGAAACGGTTAACCATAAGAGTCGTACGCTTATTTCCTAAGTCAATATGCCTTAAAAGTATTTTGGTATCAGTAGGATACCTTCCGTAATGCCCGTAACGAGTCTAAGTTAATATTATGCCCCGTAGGGGCTTTTCGGTCATTTTAAAGACTTTAAAAGGGCTTTTCGAGTTCTACAGGAAATCTGAGTTTCCCGAACAGCTTATAAAGCTTAAAATACTTTATTTATTATTTAAAATCAGTGGCAACTGGAATCGGGTCAAAAGACCTTGTAGAACTCCCGTTTTGGCCAAAAAGGGCATATTCGGTATTTACCGAACCGTAGCCATAACCGCAGGTTATGAGCGAGGTAAAAATTATTAAAAATCTTCAAAATTCCCAAAATATTATTTTACCACAGTGGGTAAAAGTTTTGGTGACGAAAACTTGGGTTAGATGGGCGTTATGCTAATTGCGCCGTTAATTACAAAACTTTCTTAAAAGTGCGCCTTTTAGCATAACTCTCATTCTAGGCCTCGGATTGACGTGAAACTTTAAGGACATGCTTATAATTTAACAAGCAAGGTTTTGGTCCGTTCATGTGTCCGAAATACTCGTTTTAATTTTAAAAGGCCGTTATGGTCAACTTTTAGGCGAATGACGGAAATACGTAAAAGACTCGGATGACTCATGAACCGACCACAGGGGCGTATACCAACATGTGACCTGGTCCTAAGAGAGTCCTAAGGTATATTTATACCTCACTAAAACGGGTCAGAACTGAAGTCAAAGCAAAAGTCAAACTTTTGCGACATTCGGCTCCGAACCGGTTCTATATAGTAAATGATTGATTCAAACGAGCGCAAACATGTTTATGTATTTATTATCATGTTTTATGATTATCAAAACAGGTTCCATAACATATATATTACAGATTATGCATAAATCGCTAAAATAGCTTTCTGTTGACTTTTTAACCGCATGTTTGACTCGACATTTGACATAGTTAGAGTGGTGATCAGGGGGAACCATTTTAGAGGTTTAATACCCACATAAATACCAACTCATAACCACTTTTGATTCGTCATAAGACTGAACCATTACTGATTTATCATAAAGTCAAACCGTAGTTACGACGGTTTGGTTTTTAGCTAAAAACTAAGCATAAACTGAACAATGGATGATCAAGGTAACTTACAGAAGTTAGAACTTGAATATGGAGCAGAAGAGAATGCTTGGGAGCACTTAGAATGATCAGTAGTTGTGTGTTTTGATGTTGTGAATGATATGAGCCAAGGTAGCTTATTTATAGTGCTTAAGAGCCTTCAAGATCATTACACAACAAGCTACAATTGATCATGGATCATGGGCAGGTGTCCCTAAGTGGTATGGGTCGTGTAGGGGGCACCCATGCTCAATTTATTGGTTGTTTGATCGTTCAAAAGCTCCAAAAGCCAAGTAGTTACAACCATTCTGCATCTGGGCACTTTACGCGGCCCGCATGGGAGTTCCCATGCATTTTAATGCGGGTCGCCTAAAGGTTAAGAAATCAGGCGAATTAGTGAGGAGGCTCGCGGCCCGCCTCGACTTATGTCTAAACCTTACGCGGGTCGCGTGAGGTTATATTTTCTGAATTTTCAAATCTTTTATAATGATTACAGAATCGGGCCATTAATAACGAAATCTTTCGTAATGATTCGCCTGACCTTTCGGATTTGAAGGGGTAACTTTGCGGTTTGGCCCTCGGTTATTTACCGATAGGGGCCTCGTGTTAATTACCCGCATTATTAAGTCCCCGGTTTATTTATTAATTATATTGGAAAGCCTTAACTTTCACTGTTGACGCTTTTAACCCTTCTTCTACGAATTCGATCGTAACTTTCTTGTTTCATATCGAAACTTCGCGAAATTTATATATATTATTTTAGTGAGGGTATAATACCGTTACAAAGTCTTTGGGACGTTAAAGGGTCACTCAGAGGTATTATTAAACATGTTGACACAGTTAACCCCTGTAGTTTGTAATCTCTCACTTTCTTCCGCGTTTTGTTTTTGTACGATCTATAATTTATTCGTTTTGAAGGTTTAAGCATTATTTAGGGATACTATACAGTATATTTACCCTTGTTGACATTTATAACCCTCGAATTTATATACTTTCAAGGTTTGTCAAAATTAGTCCTTTATTTATTATAGATGCCACGTGTAGACAAATGACACGTGTTAACACATCATTGGACACAAAAATTCGAGGTGTTACATCCTCACCCCCTTAAAATAAATCTCGACCCGAGATTTACTCAAATAAATAGGGGTATTTTTCTTTCATTGTAGCTTCGACTTCCCACGTATATTCAGGACCTCTACGAGCATCCCATTTGACTTTTACAATCGGTACGTGCTTTCTGCGAAGCTTCTTCACCTGTCGATCTTCAATCGACAAAGGTTTTTCTATGAATTTTAAGCTCTCATCTATATGCACATCTGTGTGTGGAATCACCAACGATTCGTCGGCGAAGCACTTTTTGAGATTGCAGATGTGGAACACATTGTGAATTCCATTGAGCTCTTCAGGCAAGTTTAGTTTATAGGCAACTGATCCGACTCGTTCAATGACCTCAAAAGGCCCTATGTATCTCGGACTCAGCTTGCCTTTCTTGCCGAAACGCATCACCCCCTTCCAGGGCGACACCTTAAGTAATACTTTTTCACCCACTTCGAAGTGAAAATCCTTACGCTTTGGATCAGCGTAGCTCTTCTGCCTATCGCGGGCAGCCTTGAGACGTTCCCGGATCTGGACAATCTTGTCCGTCGTCTGGAAAACAATCTCTGGTCCCGATAATTGGACCTCTCCTACTTCCGCCCAACAAACAGGCGATCTGCATTTCCTACCATATAATGCCTCGAAAGGCGCAGCCTTTATGCTGGTGTGGTAGCTATTATTGTAGGAGAATTCGATCAGGGGTAGGTTTTTATCCCAGTTACCACCTAAATCGATCGCACATGCGCGAAGCATGTCTTCCAGTGTTTGGATAGTACGCTCACTTTGACCGTCCGTCTGTGGATGGTAAGCCGTACTAAAGTTCAAACGCGTGCCCAAAGATTGCTGGAAACTCTTCCAGAAGTGAGATGTGTATCTAGTATCCCTGTCGGAGATAATAGACACAGGTATGCCGTGTAAGGCTACAATCTTATCAACATACAGTTGGGCTAACATATCGGAGCTATACGTCTCCTTGATGGGTAGAAAATGAGCTGATTTAGTCAGCCTATCAACTATGACCCATATTGTATCGTTTCCTTTCCTGGTTTTGGGTAACTTGGTTATGAAGTCCATAGTTACGCATTCCCACTTCCACTCGGGAAGTTCAGGCTGTTGTAGCAAGCCAGATGGCTTTTGGTGCTCGGCTTTGACTTGAGCACAAGTCAAGCACTTTGCTACATGGGCGGCTACCGACTTTTTCAAGCCTATCCACCAATAATTTGCCTTTAAGTCTTGGTACATTTTATCAGCACCAGGATGGACTGAGTATTTGGAACTATGGGCTTCCTGGAGAACAACATCTCGTAGTCCCCCATAAATCGGAACCC
Source organism: Helianthus annuus (assembly GCF_002127325.2). Lineage (NCBI taxonomy): Eukaryota > Viridiplantae > Streptophyta > Magnoliopsida > Asterales > Asteraceae > Helianthus > Helianthus annuus. The sequence goes on along the minus strand of NC_035447.2, from coordinate 169,253,389 downwards.
ATATACGTCCATTCAGCCTAAGAATTCCATCCTTGCTAAGAGTCAACTGCTCCTCAGTTACTCCCAGCTTTTCATTTGGATAATTAGCTTCCAACACAGCCTCACGCTGCGCAGCTAATATCCTTTCCATCAAATTATTTTTAACTTCAATGCTCTTGGCATTGATTCGAATGGGTTTTACCCTTTCTTTACTGCTCAATGCATCGGCGACTACATTCGCCTTGCCGGGATGGTACCTGATTTCACAGTCATAATCATTCAGGGTTTCCATCCAACGGCGCTGTCTCATGTTCAACTCCTTCTGGTTGAACAGGTGCTGGAGGCTTTTGTGATCAGAATAAATCACAAATTTAATGCCATAAAGGTAGTGCCTCCACAACTTAAGTGCAAATACAACGGCACCCAACTCCAAATCATGGGTGGTGTAATTCTTTTCATGCACCTTTAATTGCCTTGAAGCATAGGCAATCACCTTGCCCTTCTGCATAAGCACACACCCCATGCCTGTGTGTGATGCATCGCAGTAAACTACGAATTCATCTGTACCCTCAGGTAAGGTTAACACAGGTGCGTTGCTTAGCTTCTGCTTCAGTATTTCAAAGGACTCTTGCTGCTTCGGGCCCCAAATGTACTTTTCTTTCTTCTTGGTCAAGGAAGTCAAGGGCGCAGCAATCCTTGAAAAATTTTCAATAAATCTCCGGTAGTATCCTGCTAATCCCAGGAAACTACGAATTTCGGTAGGCGTCTTTGGCTCTTGCCAGTTCATGACCGCCTCTACCTTAGCGGGATCCACTTGGATACCACGCTCACTCACAACGTGTCCTAAAAACTGAACCTCTCTTAGCCAGAATTCACACTTCGAGAATTTGGCGTAGAGTTTCTCACGTTGTAGTAATTCGAGGATGCAACGGAGGTGCTTCTCGTGGTCATCTTGATTCTTGGAATATATAAGGATATCGTCGATGAAGACTATGACGAATTTGTCCAAGTATGGCTTGCAAACGCGATTCATGAGATCCATGAACGCAGCCGGTGCATTTGTGAGCCCAAAAGGCATCACTAGGAACTCGTAATGACCATAGCGAGTCCTAAATGCAGTCTTGTGTACATCTTCATCTCTGACCCTTAGTTGATGATAGCCCGACCTTAAGTCGATCTTGGAGAAGTAGCTTGCTCCTTGCAGCTGATCGAATAGATCATCGATCCTCGGTAAAGGATATCTATTCTTTATGGTAACTTTATTCAGCTCTCTATAGTCGATGCACAACCGCATTGATCCGTCCTTCTTCTTTACAAATAGGACAGGAGCTCCCCAGGGAGATGAACTAGGTCTGATAAAACCTTTCGCCAGCAGTTCATCCAACTGGGTCCTCAGTTCTTTCATTTCCGTTGGCGCTAATCTGTAAGGTGCTCTTGCTATCGGAGCTGCTCCAGGAATGATGTCAACTCTGAACTCCACTTGTCTATCTGGTGGCAAACCAGGTAGTTCTTCAGGAAAAACCTCGGGGTATTCAGAAATGACAGGAAGATCCTCGATCTTCGGCTTTGGTTCTTCAATTATCACTTGAGCCATGTAAATTACACAGCCTCTGTTCAAACATCTTGAAGCTTTCAGCATAGATACGTCTTCTGGCAATCCGTAGTGCGTATCCCCTCGAATGGTAAGAGATTCACCACTCGGAGTCTTTAAGACTATTTGCCTCTTGCCACAAATGATTTGGGCCTGGTTATGGGATAACCAGTCCATGCCTAGCACGATGTCAAAACCCGCAAGTTTGAAAGGAAGTAGAGATAAAGGAAAAGAATGGTTCTTAATGGACATTTCACATCCTTCTAGAACAGTAGAGACGGTTTCTATCGTGCCGTCTGCCAATTCTACTTCGTATTTCACGTCAAGGGTTTTGATTGGCATATTTAGTAGTTGGCAAAATTTCTGGTCTACAAAGGACTTGTCAGCGCCAGAATCGAACAGTACTCTTGCAAATATATTATTTACGAGAAAGGTACCTGTAAGCACATTGTCGTCCTTGACCGCTTCCTTTGCATCCAAGAGAAAAACTCTCGCATTTGTCTTCTTAGTCTCTTCCGCCTTCTTGGCATACTTCGGGCAATTACTCTTTATGTGCCCCTTTTCATTGCAATTAAAGCAGGTTGCGTCCTTTATCTTTTTGCACTCCACTGTCTTATGCTCCTTGGACTTGCATAGCCCACAGGGTGGAGTCCTTTGTTGCGACTGCGAACCAGACGCAAACCTACACTTTCCGGAGTGAGGTTTCTTGCAGACCTTGCAGTGAGGTCTTCCATCAGCTTGCCCCTCCTTCTTTGCCTCCGACCCTCTCTTGCCTTCACCGTTTCCACGGTGCTTTTTCCCAGACTTTCGTGAGGTATCATCCTCACGCTTTCGCTTTTCAGCCTCCTTGCTCCTTTGTGCCCTCAGACGGACAGCATCGAGTGTAAGAGACAAGGAGAGGTCAGTAACTGACCTGAAGGTCGTTGGCCTAGAGGCTTTTACGCTGGCCTTGATCGCCGGGTCTAAGCCCCCAATGAATCGGGCAATCCTTCGTGGTTCTGGTGTCACAAGATATGGCACCAGGCGTGACATAGTGTTAAAGCTTGTCAGATAAGCTTGACAATCCAGGTTTGTCATCACTAGTGAGACAAAATCAGCCTCAATCTTCTCAACCTCGTGCTGAGGGCAGTAGTTTTCTTTTATGAGGGTAATAAACTCCCCCCATGACATTTTGTACAAGGCAGACTTACCTGAAGCCTGCACCAGAGCTCTCCACCATGCCAGGGCCTCGCCCTTGAATGACTGGGACACAAACTTAACCACGTCCCTCTCAGCGCACCCGCTGATGTCCACAATCGTGTCCATCTCGTCCAGCCAGGTGATACAGTCAACCGCACCTTTCTCCCCTGTGAATTCACGGGGCTTGCATGATACAAAGTATTTGTAGGTGCAACCCTTAGCACTAGACGCATCAGTATATTCTCTCTCGCGATGAACGCTGTGCTCAGTAGACGAGTGCTTGTCGTCATCTTTCTTGGGTTCAGAGGGTGGTTTGGAGTGTGTCTTTGGTTTAGAGGGTGGTTTTGACACAGTTCTGCCTTGAGACTCAGTATGTTGACGATCAATAGCTGCCTGGACAGCATTGTTGATCAGAGCCTTTAGCTGTGCGCCTGTCAAATGCACTGACGCATTGTCATAGTCATCTTCGTTTGTGTGGCTGTTCTCTCCATTGGGATCCGCCATTGTAACTTGAATCTGTTACAGAAGATAACAAAATTTTAATTTAGGAGATTATTATATGATTGTCTTTTATGACAATTTGTCAACCATGGTACAGAGACCATATTCGGTTAACTTGTTATCTCATTACATTAAATATTAGGATTTGAATATATCCTATATTAACTATATAAATAGTACTGGCGGCATAAAGCCTAATCATGATGGTGTTTTATAATGTTAGCCGAGATTTCAGAGAATCAAAGGCATAGAGAGTTGAACCGTAGTTCTTTTTATCTCTTTCTGACAGAGAGTCATAGACTACCACTGCCTTTTGTCTTTATAAGACAATTATTGTGGCCCATAGGCGCTACACCTCTAATGGATGTCTTAATATGGTTGGCCCGTAGGCACTACATCACTAATGGATGTTTTAATAATATTGGCCCGTAGGCACTACATCACTAATGGATGTTCTAATAATTCTGGCCCGTAGGCACTGCATCACTAATGGATGTTTTAATAATACTGGCCCGTAGGCACTACATCACTAATGGATGTTTTAATAATTCTGGCCCGTAGGCACTGCATCACTAATGGATGTTTTAATAACACTGGCCCGTAGGCACTACATCACTAATGGATGTTTTAATAATTCTGGCCCGTAGGCACTGCATCACTAATGGATGTTTTAATAATACTGGCCCGTAGGCATTGCATCACTAATGGATGTCTTTATAATATTGATCACCTTCATTGGTGATTTAACCCATGATTTATATATCATTTAGTTGGGCTTTGAAATCCTTAAAGGATTATTGTATAAGAATGACGTGCGTGATTTTAACGAATCACATCTGCCATGAATGTTAACATGCGTACAGAGGTTAACAGGGAATCAGAATCTTTTCAGCTAGGTCGTACCATCTTGACTGATCTTAAAAGACCCCAAGCTAGGTTTCACCCCCTTAAGATTCTTTATTTAGGCAGATCAATGTAAAAGGAATGGTTTTGATTTATTTTTATATATATTAAAGCAAAACTCATAACATACATTCCAAAATCTCAAATACAATTACATATTGCCCTAAACGGGTCTTTCAAATAATACATACCTCCATAGAGGTTTTAAAATAAGTGACAAGTCCACGCAGGGACTAATATAAGATAGGTGTCCATGCAAGGACTAAAGATAAGTCCACGTAGGGACTGAAATACGATAAGTTGTCCACACAGGGACTTATTTCAAAGTAGAAATTACATTAGTACAACTATTAAGGGCTAGTGGTCACGTTTCTTCTTTTTGCCCTTTAGTAGATTCGCCAAGCCCTTGAGAAATCCTCGGTGGCTTTTCTTTTCTTCCTCGAATTCTCTCTCCACACGATCTAGTCGATGGAGTATTTCTTCCTGTTCAGGAGGAGAAAATCGTGGTTATGGCGCTTGATGCGGAACTGGAGGTCTGGGAGGTATTGGATACCCATGAGCTGAGTAATCCGGTGGTCCCATGTTTCCATGTGCTCCGTCAGGGTAGCGCGCATTATATCTAGCCGACACCACATATGGGTCGCGCTCATAGCCGTAGTTGTATTGTGCTTGTGACGGTTCAAACGGGTTGTAAGCCGTCGGACCCGTATAAGCAGGTATGGGTTGGTCATACCCAAATGGTGGCGAATTTCGTGCAGTAGGTGCGGAGTTCGCCTCCTGTATAGGACTTGAAGGTCCTTCTTCTTGTAGCGGCGGATAGTGGCTACTACTAGAATGTCGAGGAGTGCTGAAGTGGTTACCCCCTCCTCCTCGTGTAGACATACGAGCATTGGTCCTCCTACGCCTCGGCGGATCAGGTATTACTGGTTGTGCCGGTGGCGGAGGTGGTGGCGTAACTGCCTCAAAGCGTGAATCCTCAGAGGGATCTTGTGGATGTCTCGGTTGCGATGTCTGATGAGATGGTGTGTTGTACCACTCATGTCGGTCAAACAAGGCCATAAAGCTGTCTGGGCCTTGATACTGCGGACCATGGTATGAAGATCCATCAGATACTTCTATCGGATGCGTGGGCGTACCACGAGCTGGTTCAGTTGGATCCTCATCTTCCTCCATGGGATCTTCAGAAAAATGGTCTTGTGGCCCTAGTGGAACAAAACCTGAAGGTTCCTGTATGTAGTCAGCCGGATTAAACTGAGCTACGTAGTATGGAGTAGGGTCGTCATAATTCCGGTGCGAAACCGAACGTTGTAGAGGTATGAAGGAAGGTTGTGGGTTGTTGGGATTATTTTCTGAATCTGGCCCAAAGGAGTGCCGGTAGGATGGCGTCGAGCTGTGCGAAGTAGAATGCCTCGCGGGTTCGTAAAGATCTCTTCGTCGTTGTGGCTCTTCGCTCCGTGTCATCGAAGGATGTCTTGTACCAGATGGTCCAGCTTCTTGATCGTGATGTGTCACGATTTCTCCTCGGCCTCTACGTCCCCTTCCTCTTCCTCGGAATATAACAGGTGGCATTTTCCTGCTCCAAAACTTATTAAAAATCAAATCGAAAATAAAGACAAAAAGGAGTAATAATCCGAATTTGTCCTAAGTTATTGTCTAGACTCAAGTATGTGCAATTGTGTCACTGAGATTAAACACATTAGGGTAGTGTTTAATTCACTCAATGTTGGCTCTGATACCAACCTGTCACACCCCGATTTCCACGTGTCTCACCGGTGGGCCCGGTGGGGGATTACCGTGACGATGTTGGCAACAATATAGTCAAACCACACAATTATATAATGCACAGCGGAAGCATAATTTAAATATATAATTTCAACCTCTGATTGTAATATCAAAATGTATTACAGAAGTTGAATATCCACAGTGGATCGTAAATACAGATAAAGTATTGTTCCATTAGATACTGCAATCAAGCTTGCGAGGCTTATCCCGACGCTAGGGAGCTAATACCAGCCAATTACGTTTAGGTACCTGCACTTAATCTTTTTGGGGAAAATACGTCAGTTTACACTGGTAAATACATTCAACTGACACATTTGAAAATGTTTATTAAAATTGATTTGAATGCACAAGGCACAAACTCTTTTATAACTTGGGAAAATTCATAATGATCTTGTGAACGTTTTACATGTTCTTTTATGCGTTCAGTAGCCCGGGTCGTGCCGGGTTAAAGATTTATAGACACACCACGTTTGCGTAAAACCGTAGTATGAAAACCAACGGCTACGTCTTTTAGTTTTAATGTCGACACTTTATACCGGGTGTACGCCTACACCGGGATGTCGATGGTCGTGGCCATTTCGTAAAATGATGCCAAGGATATCCGGGACAACGGTCATTAAACCCCCCAAAGGCTTATAAGCAACAAAACTGTTTAAATGAGCCGATCATATTTAATCAATTAACCACCTAAGCGATGGAATTATATAATGCTCAATCAAGCGGTATTAATATACCGTAACCCAAGCCCATATAGGGGAAATAAGTTAAAGTATTTACCTTTGCAAGTATTAATCCTTAATTTAGATCAAGTCACCGATAGCTTTTACTGGGGCTCCTAATCTGGAACGAAGGTTTTAATTAACCTCTTAGAATCCTAACGGTCCTTGTATTAGCCGTAGCTTAAACCGGTTGATTCTGATATATAGATATGGTTAATTCGCACGAAAAGGCGAAAACCGAGAATGGAGTATGATTTGGACCCAACAAGTTCAGTGACTTGTTTTATATGGGTTTATAGTTCATACTCTGGATTTTGGGGTTCAAATAATATAATTTGACCCATATCGGCTATTGCACGAAAACTAGTTTCATGAGCCGTACCGTGTGCGCAAATAGGCGAAACGGTTAACCATAAGAGTCGTACGCTTATTTCCTAAGTCAATATGCCTTAAAAGTATTTTGGTATCAGTAGGATACCTTCCGTAATGCCCGTAACGAGTCTAAGTTAATATTATGCCCCGTAGGGGCTTTTCGGTCATTTTAAAGACTTTAAAAGGGCTTTTCGAGTTCTACAGGAAATCTGAGTTTCCCGAACAGCTTATAAAGCTTAAAATACTTTATTTATTATTTAAAATCAGTGGCAACTGGAATCGGGTCAAAAGACCTTGTAGAACTCCCGTTTTGGCCAAAAAGGGCATATTCGGTATTTACCGAACCGTAGCCATAACCGCAGGTTATGAGCGAGGTAAAAGTTATTAAAAATCTTCAAAATTCCCAAAATATTATTTTACCACAGTGGGTAAAAGTTTTGGTGACGAAAACTTGGGTTAGATGGGCGTTATGCTAATTGCGCCGTTAATTACAAAACTTTCTTAAAAGTGCGCCTTTTAGCATAACTCTCATTCTAGGCCTCGGATTGACGTGAAACTTTAAGGACATGCTTATAATTTAACAAGCAAGGTTTTGGTCCGTTCATGTGTCCGAAATACTCGTTTTAATTTTAAAAGGCCGTTACGGTCAACTTTTAGGCGAATGACGGAAATACGTAAAAGACTCGGATGACTCATGAACCGACCACAGGGGCGTATACCAACATGTGACCTGGTCCTAAGAGAGTCCTAAGGTATATTTATACCTCACTAAAACGGGTCAGAACTGAAGTCAAAGCAAAAGTCAAACTTTTGCGACATTCGGCTCCGAACCGGTTCTATATAGTAAATGATTGATTCAAACGAGCGCAAACATGTTTATGTATTTATTATCATGTTTTATGATTATCAAAACAGGTTCCATAACATATATATTACAGATTATGCATAAATCGCTAAAATAGCTTTCTGTTGACTTTTTAACCGCACGTTTGACTCGACATTTGACATAGTTAGAGTGGTGATCAGGGGGAACCATTTTAGAGGTTTAATACCCACATAAATACCAACTCATAACCACTTTTGATTCGTCATAAGACTGAACCATTACTGATTTATCATAAAGTCAAACCGTAGTTACGACGGTTTGGTTTTTAGCTAAAAACTAAGCATAAACTGAACAATGGATGATCAAGGTAACTTACAGAAGTTAGAACTTGAATATGGAGCAGAAGAGAATGCTTGGGAGCACTTAGAATGATCAGTAGTTGTGTGTTTTGATGTTGTGAATGATATGAGCCAAGGTAGCTTATTTATAGTGCTTAAGAGCCTTCAAGATCATTACACAACAAGCTACAATTGATCATGGATCATGGGCAGGTGTCCCTAAGTGGTATGGGTCGTGTAGGGGGCACCCATGCTCAATTTATTGGTTGTTTGATCGTTCAAAAGCTCCAAAAGCCAAGTAGTTACAACCATTCTGCATCTGGGCACTTTACGCGGCCCGCATGGGAGTTCCCATGCATTTTAATGCGGGTCGCCTAAAGGTTAAGAAATCAGGCGAATTAGTGAGGAGGCTCGCGGCCCGCCTCGACTTATGTCTAAACCTTACGCGGGTCGCGTGAGGTTATATTTTCTGAATTTTCAAATCTTTTATAATGATTACAGAATCGGGCCATTAATAACGAAATCTTTCGTAATGATTCGCCTGACCTTTCGGATTTGAAGGGGTAACTTTGCGGTTTGGCCCTCGGTTATTTACCGATAGGGGCCTCGTGTTAATTACCCGCATTATTAAGTCCCCGGTTTATTTATTAATTATATTGGAAAGCCTTAACTTTCACTGTTGACGCTTTTAACCCTTCTTCTACGAATTCGATCGTAACTTTCTTGTTTCATATCGAAACTTCGCGAAATTTATATATATTATTTTAGTGAGGGTATAATACCGTTACAAAGTCTTTGGGACGTTAAAGGGTCACTCAGAGGTATTATTAAACATGTTGACACAGTTAACCCCTGTAGTTTGTAATCTCTCACTTTCTTCCGCGTTTTGTTTTTGTACGATCTATAATTTATTCGTTTTGAAGGTTTAAGCATTATTTAGGGATACTATACAGTATATTTACCCTTGTTGACATTTATAACCCTCGAATTTATATACTTTCAAGGTTTGTCAAAATTAGTCCTTTATTTATTATAGATGCCACGTGTAGACAAATGACACGTGTTAACACATCATTGGACACAAAAATTCGAGGTGTTATATGAATCCTCAAGTCAGAACGCGTATCTGCAGGTGGCTCGCGGCCCGCATCAACTCATGCATAACCTTTACGCAGCCCGCATTAGACTTGATTTTCAAGATTTCTAAATCTTTTATAATCATTGACCAAATCTTTGGTAATTAATAGCCTAACCTTTCGGTTTTTGAAGGGGTAACTTTGCGATTTGGCCCTCGATTATTTACCGTTAAGGGCCTCGTGTCTTTTACCCGCGTTGTTAAGTCCCCGGTTAGTTTAGTTATTATCCGAAAAGCCTTAACTTTTATTGTTGACGCTTTTAACCCCTCTCGTACGAATTTGATCATAACTTTCTCGGTTTAAAACGGAACTTCGCGAAATTTATATAGTACATTCTAGTGAGCGTATTTTACTGTTACAAGGCCTCGGGTTCGTCAAAGGGTCACTCAGAGGTATAATTAAACATGTTGACATAGTTAACCCCTGAAGCTTTGTAATCTCTCACTTTCTTCCGCGTTTCGCTCCGTACGATCCATGATTTATTCGTTTGAAGGTACGAGCATCGTTTAGGGTTACTATACAGTATATTTACCCTTTGTTGATATTTATAACCCTCGAATTTACATACTTTCAAGGTTTGTCAACTTTAGTCCTTTATTTAATATTTAATGCCACGTGTAAACTCATGACACGTGTTAACACATTATTGGACATAAAATTTCGAGGTGTTACATCCTCACCCCCTTAAAATAAATCTCGACCCGAGATTTACTCAAACAAATAAGGGTATTTTTCTTTCATCGTGGCTTCAACCTCCCACGTGAATTCGGGACCTCTACGGGCATCCCACTTGACCTTAACAATAGGTACATGCTTCCTTCGAAGCTTCTTTACCTGTCGATCTTCAATCGACAAAGGTTTTTCCATGAATTTCAAGCTCTCATCTATATGCACATCTGTATGTGGTATTACCAGTGATTCATCAGCGAAGCACTTCTTGAGATTGCAGATGTGGAACACATTGTGAATTCCATTGAGCTCTTCAGGTAAGTTTAACTTATAGGCAACTGACCCGACACGTTCGATAACCTCGAAAGGTCCTATGTATCTCGGGCTTAGTTTGCCTTTCTTACCGAAACGCATCACCCCCCTCCAGGGTGATACTTTAAGTAACACTTTTTCACCCACTTCGAAGTGAAAATCTTTACGCTTTTGATCTGCGTAACTTTTCTGCCTATCTCGGGCAGCTTTGAGACGGTCTCGAATCTGGACAATCTTGTCCGTCGTCTCGAAGACTATCTCTGGTCCTGATAACTGGACATCTCCAACTTCCGCCCAACAAACAGGCGATCTACACTTTCTACCGTATAATGCCTCGAAAGGCGCAGCCTTAATGGTGGTATGGTAGCTATTGTTGTAGGAGAATTCGATTAGTGGTAGGTTCTTATCCCAACTACCACCCAAATCGATAGCACATGCACGTAGCATGTCTTCCAACGTTTGAATAGTACGCTCACCCAACTTTTTATTACTAATTATATAACGTTACGCTCATTAAAGCGATGTAATAAACGACGTAGTTGCCAATGAGCTTGTGGTCTGGGCCGTACCTAGAGGTTTCTAAATCTAGGCAACGGCTTATGGCCTTTAAAAAATAGGGCCTCCAAATATTTTAAAAATCTTTATATAGCATGTGTATTATGTATTAGGCCCAAATAACTAACCAATTTTTAAACAAAAGAACCTAATTCCAACTCCAATCAATAAGCAATTCATATTTAATTTAGGTCACTATCGTTATTTTCACAAACTGTAACGTCACATATGCCCATTTCGCTCAATGGTGTCGCCGATTGAGGAAAAATTATACGTGAAATTAGGAGAAATTAATGGCTTCGCAAGGATAATTCAGATTGGTTTACGACTATTTTTATAGTAATATCTGTATATTGCGATCCACCTAATCATTGTTCTCCCTAAATTCCTAACAAATACTTTGAATCTTTGAATTTTGATATTGTGCTTGCGACTATACCTTAGAAGGAAGAAAGCAGAACCGATGTTTTCTTTATACCCATTCAAAGGGCCCCCTTTGTAGTTTGCTTAGGGCCTCCAAAAACGTTGGAACGACCCTGCTTGTAGTGGAGTGGTATGGGAGAGACTTGAGTTTCCAAGAGACACGAGTTCAATTCCTGCTTCTTCCCATTAATTTTCAGCGGCACCTGGTGATGATGGGAGACTAGGCGAATAGGCGGCGATCGCTAGTTCGATCCTTGAACTGAATGGGTTTTACCTCACCGCACTGTCGTGCCTTCGGGCGAATGTTCACGGACTTCTGCCCTAGGTGAGGGTTTTCCCCAGTTCGGAGACGAGTATATTCCGATGTAGTGAATTTTGTCAGTAGCCCGTTTTAAGGATTCGTTGGCCCTTCAAAAAATATAGACTGATGTGATTATAAAGTAGTAATATATAAAATGTTTCCAATGCATACGTCATGCAAGAGAATATTTCAAGATTGTAGAAAACAATCAAATACATCAACGATGGCGGGCAATGTCTTAATCATAGAATGAGGTATAGGTAAAATCTAACGTATTACATATCTTTGCCGGCTTAAATAAGCCATAAAATATATTAACATACACACATATGCGTATATATTGACATTATAATATTCAATGAATCACAATGACTAGACGAAATGATTGTTACGTGCTACATTCCTTACCCATGATGAAATATGTATGCATTGGAATGAACGATCTGGATGGCATCATGGTGCATGAGATTTGCAATATTTAATTCTACATAATAATTTATTTTACTTGTTATTTTATTAAGAAGTTGTTAAGTCAAAGTTGTTAGTAGTTTCTACATAATTTTAGGAGAACATGAGTAGTGGGTAGTTTAACTCTTTGTTTCTATTTATTATCCATGTAAGTAGTTTGTTTGTTTTATGAATGAAAAATTAAAAGAGTTTATCTCAAAGTCTAGTTCTTGCTAATTTCTTGAGTTTGATCCACTCAACGGATTATTTATCAACCGATTGGTCCATATCAATGATTTCTATGAACAATAATATCCTGAATAATTTTTAGATCAATATCACCTTTTATGTTTTGATTCCTGATTCATGATCTTTTTTTCCTTTATTCTTTTCAGGATAAAGAGTAAAAGGTATGTTACACTAAATTCTAATTATTTAGGGCAATATATATACACACGCACATATACATATGACCATACTCAAAACAATACAAATATTTAGTGAGAAAGAAAGAAGAGATACAATTATGCGATTATATAATGATATTTTGTATCACATTTAAAAAGCGTGTAGAAGTATGTATCATCATCATTATACTCAGTAAATCCCATCAATAGCAAAACAAATGTAGGGTCTGAGGATGGTAAGATGTAGATAGTCTTACCTCTATCCTGTAGGAATAGAGAGGCTGCTTTCAGTGAGACACCGGGCTCGATAGTAGTTTTGCATCAAGTCTTGGACATAAAACACGTAACACTCAGCAATCAGGACAAAGACCTATTAGTGCATGTACCATTTTGTCTTTTAGGTATTAATGCCACCACATGATGCATGATTAACCGTCCTCAGCTTTTAACGTTATTTTCACGAAATTAGTAAAATAACGTTAAAATTAGTGCACTTTCACTTTTGCCCCCCTATGGCCCACACATATATACGTTATATGCGCATACCGCAAACGGGGCGTTGTGTTGAAGTATGTATAAAGATATCAAATTTTTTAATTGATATAGTATGTATAAAGATATCATTTTTTTTTTCAAATTTGTTTTGCAATAAACGTGATGATATATATTGTGTTCTTCCTGATACACATTTCTTGACCTATGGTAACTCTTCTACAATGAAAATAGTGTTATATCCAAAATGTTAGTGAAATAAGTTTGCTAATTATGCTTTTTAAGGATATAAAATTTGTATGTAGAGTTGTTTAACTACTTTAACTTAGAATCAACTCGTCTGAAGTTAATAATAATATGAGCCGATGAAGCTCGACTTGATATTTTCAACCGAGCTAGAAACTGAGCTTTTATATGGCTCGTCTCTAGCTCAAGCCAACTCGTAACTCAACTAGTTAGCTCCCTTTTCTTCTCAACCATGATGATTGTATATGTTTTTTTTTCTTTTTCTTTTTTTTGCATATATTTTACAAGTATGAAGCCTCAAATAATAAAATATCAGGCTACCAGCATACAAGAAAATTAACTAACTCATACGAGTTACTTGAGCCAAATCCAGGGTCGGCCCTGAGAATTCATGTACCCTGTTCGAGCTTCAAAAAACGTGTCCTTAGGCCTTAACGAAATTGGGTATTAGGCTCACTAAAGATTTAAATCTAATGGCAATGGGCTAATAGCTAATCTAAACCATAAAAATAGTTTTGTAAGTGGGCCAATGTTGGTGTTTGTACGAGTATACCTTATTAATTTATTAATTTTTACATTTACACATCAGATTTTTTTTTAAAATAACGTGCCCTTCGAAGGATCGGGCCCTGGCCGGTGGTCCTCCCCGCACACCCTAAGGGCCGGCCATGGCCAAATCCATTTTGAGGTTTTATACGAGTGGGATGCTTTCACCTTGTATTCGACTCAAACATATATACGAGTCACTACGAGCCAAACCAACTCAAATTCTACAAAATTAAATTTACAAGAATCAACGAGCGAGTTAACAGCCGCAAGCAACGAAGAAACTAAATGACAATAACTCGTCGCCCCGCCCCAACTTCCTTCACACAAATCTTTCTAAAAGGGGTCAATCACTTCATACCATAACCAATGCATATTGCACAAGTCACTTTTTCAAGACTACAAATTCAAAGATTCTTGATCTGGCCATAAAAAAATACCACAACAATAACCATTTAAACCCAATAACTATAGTAAAACTAAGAAATTTATAAAACAATAAAACACAAAGAAACTGCAAATTGCACACTCCCTCAACCTCCAAGATCTAACCCCAGGATTTCATCAAGAGATCTATCTGTCCATGTGTTCATCACTTGATTAATTAACAAATAACACAACTATTAGGGTTTTCATCCTGAACCACTCTAGTGTAGTATGGTGTGACAGCAGGTGGATTATTATACTGATAATATGCTGCTGGCTGCTGTGGATAACTGTAACTGTAACTGTAACTGTAAGGTGGATTATTATACTGATAATACTGCTGCTGTTGCTGTTGCTGTTGATAATAATACTGCTGTTGCTGCTGCTGCTGATATGCAAGATAAGCAGCTTTTAAAGCCTCTGCTTTCTTCTTCTCTTCTTCTTTCTTCTTGTCACCACCACCACTCTCTTCCTTCTTCTTCTCTGGCTCCTTTGCTGGACCAACTGATATAATATCTGCATGACAAATCTTTCTCAGTTTTGACACAACTGACACTGGATCTACATCCCCTATTACTGTCAGTTTCTTGTCTTTCATGTCCACTGCTACTGAATCCACACCTGTTTGCATCAAAATCATATTCAAGTTATGATCTTTTTGCTAATTTGGATCTGGGTTTGCTTTATTTTTGAAAAATATTATGACCCAGAAAAAAAAAGATTGAAAAAGTTTGAATCCGCCCCTGTTTTGATCAAATCACATTAAAGTCATTGGCGAGGCTTTTAAGGGGCGGAGGGGGTGGAGGGGGTGGCCGACCCCCGAACTTTTCGGTCAGCAGTGGAGAGAGTATGTAGTTTTTGTATATAAATCTTTTAGTATATACGTTTTCAACCCCTGGTTTTATAGAAATTTTTAGGTCCGGTGACTCACGCCCCCGCTCGGAAATCTCAAGCTTCGCCACTGATGAAAGTTATGATCTTTTTGCATATTTGGATCTGGGTTTGGTTCAACTTGAAAAAATATCATGACCCATATGCATAAAGATTGAAAAGGTTTGAATCCACCCCTGTTTTGAATTTTGATCAAATCGAATTAAAGTTATGATCTTTTTGCAAATTTGGATCTGGGTTTGGTTCAATTGTGAAAAATATGATGACCCAGATGAAAAAAGATTGAAAAAAGTTTGATTTTTCATTACCGAAGAGACTGGAGACATTTGTCATGGCCTTTTGCTTGACTTTCTCATCCAAGATGTCCAATTTCAACACAACTTTCTGCAATAAATTGAAAAAAAAGATTAAAAAAAGAGCAACAATTAACAAAACCAAGATGAGTTTTCACATATAAAACATCTCAATAACTCAATTGGTGAATCTTGATGATGGAGTTAGAAGAAAAGAGTGACATAAACATACCCTCATGTTCTTTTTTTTTGTGTTGAAAGTGAAGAGTGTGTGTGAGAACCAAAGAATAGCTTTGGTTCAGTAGAGAACAAAGTTTTGTTTGCAAAGCTAGGTGAATTTGTGGTATATAAAGAGTGGGTGAGATGGGTGTTAACCGGGTGAAGTAAATGAAGCCAAGTCAAGTCAAGTAAACCAGATGAGTGAGGAGGTTGGGCTGAGTCAACTTTTTATTACTTTTAAATAGGGTGGGGTGGGTGGGTGGAGTGAGGGGTCCGGTTACTCCGGTACAACAGAGAAAGATAGCGAAAAGTGTCGGTTACTCCGGTACTGCAGAGAAGGATAGCGGAAGGTGTTACGAGTATATTTGCATACTCTTAAGAGTTAATTAGATAGATGGACCATGTGGTTTATAGTCAATTTCATTTTTGGGTACTAACTTGTTTTTTTTAACATGTTTAGGTTTTATGGTTTCAGTTTTGTAATACCTTTGGATATCAACACCAAAATTATCAATATCATGACTAAAATACCCTTTCATTTTTTTTAATTTTATCAATGTAACACCTTTGGGTACTAACACCTAATTTTCTTAAGTTTAAATCAATTTTACAAAATCTATTTTTTTTATTTTCATCTTTTTATTATATCTCTTACTTAACATAAAATCTATTTATTTTTTTTATTTTTATATAAATTTTTAATGAAATGATAAATAATTTAGCACGACAGAAATTGCTCAAAATCTTAAATAATTAAAAATTCAATAGGCATAATAATAGTTGGTAACGTGCAAATAAATTATTATTAAGATATTAGGTTAAAACTTCGTGTATTACACGTGTTTAATGTATAAAACTTAGTTTTAATTTTTGTAATTTTAAATATATGGGATTAAATAATATAAAACCAATAACAATAATAATAAAAGACTGTATCTCATCGGAACTAAAGTGTTTCCTAAGTACATAGATACACAAATAAAATAGAGACGTCATGGTTTTAATCACACTGTCTCAAAATGTGCCAAGTAATTGATCGTAACAAATAAATCAGATTAGATTATACATTTTTACGATTTTACTACAAAATATATTAAATTGGTTGTAGTTATTTTTAATCTCGATTATGCTACATATCTTGATATATTAATTTAACTAAATTTCAGATATTATATTCGTGTGTTTTTAAGATTGCTATGGATTTTAATAGATACTTATTATATTATTTGTTTCATTATTTAATTTATATTTTAAAGAGTTTTTATATATTCATAATATTAGTCAGATATTTATCTAGTATTATTTAGTAATATTATTAATAAATAAAAAAAGGAACGAACGTTTTCTAACTTTTTTAATTTATATTTATAAATAAAATAAATAAATAGATTTTATGTTAATTAAGAAATATAATAAAAAGATGAAAATAAAAAAAATGTTTTTGTAAAATTGATTTAAACTTAAATAAAATTAGGTGTTAGTACCCAAAGGTGTTACATTGATAAAATTAAAAAGAATGGAAGGGTATTTTAGTCATTAGAGTTAATTACATGGTTAGTCCTTGTGGTTTGCACAAAATAACATACATAGGTACTAATAGTTTAAAATCACCTTCTAGGGTCTTAACTTTTCATTTTGTAACGTTTGGAGGTATTAACTTCTAGGGTATTAACATAGTTAGTCCATTTGGTTTGCACAAAATAACATACTTGGGTACTAATAGAATGTGATTTTAAACCTACAAATAACGTTAATACCTCCAAACGTTACAAAATCAAAAGTTAATAACTTAGAATGTGATTTTAAACTATTAGTACCTAAGTATGTTACTTTGTGCAAACCACAGGGACTAACTATGTAATTAACTCTAGTCATTATATTGATAATTTTGGTGTTATTACCCAAAGGTGTTACAAAATTGAAACCATAAACTTAAACCTGTTAACAAAAGTTAGTACCCAAAGGTGAAACTAGCTATAAACCATAGGGTCCATCTTTGTAATTAACTCTACTCTTAATTTAAAATATTTGTGTGTATGAATGTGTGTATCTTATGTTTTGGGAGGTTTTTAAAAAATTGATTTTTTCATTTTTAACCCAAAATTATTTGTTTTTTACATATAACACCAAAACTTTCATCTTTTAGAGTTTAACCTCACAACTTTTGTACTTTCAACTTTGGTTCTCTATACTTTTTATCTTAAGCAAATTTTTCGTTTACGTTCCGTTCTATAATTTGTGAGTTAACACGGCGCAACGTGTGTCAGGTTCAACGTTTTTAAATCGTCTATTTTTTCTCGTTTGACAGGTTCGTCGCAGCGAGCGAGTCTTGGATCAACTTAGTTATTTTTTCCATGTTTTATGTTTCTGTCTAAGATATTCACATTAACACGCCACAAGTTGAGTGTCGATGGCCCCGCCGCAATACGGAAGAGTGCTTAATACTAGTTTTATTTAATTAAGATGTTTTAAGGGAAAATCATGAAATGAACTTTGACCCATTGGATTTGTCAAAACAGACATGGGAAGGTGCTAACCTCTAGAGGCTTCACAAGAAAAAAAAAATGTAGTAGATGACATGTTTGAACTCACATCTTAATGCATCAAATTTTATCACATGTTTGAATTTTTTGACTTAGCCTTTACAAAGCCTCCAGAAAATAGCAAGCATAAACTTAAGACTTTTAAAATGAAACAACTCTAACAACACTAAAATGGCTAGGGTCCCGTCAACTGAAGCGGCTAGTGCCTACCTATTATCTTCGGCTTAAACGGCTTCACCCTTTCTCATCTCCTTAGCCGTTTAGTAGAGGGCTCTAGGTGTTTCTTAGATGGCTCTAATCGTTTCTTAAATACTCTTTGCTCTAATTTTTAAAACGGCTCAGTCGTTTCCTCGGGTAAGGTGTAATGGTGTAGACATTTCCTCTAGGTAGAGGCTACTAAGGACTTCCCATACCTAGCCGCTTTCATTAAATAATTATTTGATAATCTAGTTTTGTGTAGTTTACCGTCCTTTTTTTTTAGGAGTGTTCAAGGCACCTAAAGGCTAAAGCAATCCTTCACAAGCTTGAAGCTCCAAGGCGTAATTTTGTGTGGGGTAAAACGGTCCATTTTTTTGGGCCGTTTGTTTATTCTAAATTTGTTATTTTTTTAACCTTTCGTTTATTAAATTCGCGTGTTTTATAGTTCCATACACCTGTTAACTTATTTTTTTTAAAATTTTACTTTTTTATAAACATCATTTTTTAATCTTCGTTTTTTAAACCATTCGTCCGTTTAAAATCGATCGTTTTTAAATTCCTTCGATTTATGAAATCGTTTATTTTCTGAAATTCTTTTTCCCTGATGGCTATAAGTAAACTGAATAAGAAGTTTAAAAAATGAATGATTTCAAAAGCGGTTAAAAATGAACGATTTAAAAAGAAACGCTTTTAACGACTTATAATAACGAATTGTTTAAAAAAGTAAAAAAAAATGATTTAAAAAAACGGTATAAAATGAATCATTTACAAAAACTTTAAAAGACAAACAACTTTAAAAAGAAGGATTTTAATTAACAAGCGGTTTAAAAATGAATAATTTTAAAAATGATAGACAGTTTTAAAAAAGTAAAAAAAACGAATGATTTTAAAAACGACGTTTATAAAAAACAAACGCTTAATAAAAATACATATTTATTTGTATATGTAAAACATATTTTGTTAAATAATAATCGTTAAAATAACAAAATAATAAAAAAAAACTTGAGTAATTGCATAAATAATCTCTTAAATATTAAAAAAAAAACTTTGTAATTATCGAAAACAGCCCCTACGGTATATAATTACCCAATTACCCCTACACTTAACTGCATAAAAGTAACAAAGTTACTGTCAGGGGTCAAAACCGTTATAAAATGCAACCTTGTGGTATGATATATTAAAAAATTCATTTTTTAGTTGAAATGGTTAAACTGACTAAACCACAGAGGCCAAAATAATAATTTACTCTAAAATAAGATATAACGTAAATTAATTTGATTACAAATTCGAATTACTTAAGTAATTATATATGATGGAGAATGTGATGTTCCCATGTTGTATTATTTGGAATCTTTATTAAAAGTAGGATATATGTGTCTGTAGTTGTT